>NC_053495.1:79437479-79634979 GCF_905171775.1 Rana temporaria | reverse complement strand
CATCCTCAGGGGCCTAGCAACTACCCCCGGGATTCGCATAGGGTGACGTGCCATCACTGCAGCGACACGGGACATATTGCTCGTTATTGCCCTTTGAGAGCTACAAATAACAATTGGAGACGCACAACACCCAACACAGAGGTCACTCCATCACGTCCCTCTGCGGCCCACTGCCTGGAGACCGAGGGGGGCCCTGAGGAATGTCTGGGAATTTGGTATGAGGCAGATCCAATACAAGCGGCCTCTCCGGATAACCGTCAGCATCACCGTCAGGAGGTACGGGTGAATGGACAAGTAGCACAAGGCTTAAGAGATTCCGGGACTACTATCACTCTGATTCAAAAACATCTGGTAAAGCCAGAGAACGTGTCCACTCGCACAGTTGCCGTCCGGGTCGCAGGGGGTGCTGTATTTCGCGTACCCACCACCCGGGTGCACTTAGACTGGGGAGCCAGGTCAGGAAAGACCACAGTTGGTATCATGGACAACCTACCTGCCGAGGTGGTGCTGGGCAACGACATTGGCCCTCTGACTTCGGCTTATTTACCTACACCTGCTGCTGCTTGTCCCGTGACCACCCGCGTTGCTGGAATCAACCCGCTTGCTGCTGAGAACCGGGTAAGACTACCTTCCCCGACATGTACTGTAGATCTGGCACAATATCACAGTCTAAAATGGGAATGTGACAAGTTGGCCAGTGAGAAATCAGAGATGCAACGACACTATGTCATGTATTATGAGATGTCCCGTGGCTTGAACATTGAAATGCACAAACAGGCGGAAATTGTCAAAAGATTAAATGGGATTTGCATCCAGGTGGTGCCGTATCTGTCCCAAGAGCATCAGCAACAGGTTTTGGGAGCCATTGAGAGAGCAAAGCAAGTGACTGTTCCAGAACTGAATTCTATTATTCACCGTCACCATCAGCTACCGACCTGGTAAGCCAATGAGAAGGCCGACGGACTGTCCAGGCAAACGGAACTTTTACCCTAACAGCAGACCGGACATCCCCAAGTTGATCCGAAAAGGATCAATCCGGGTCTGCCGGAGTGTTCCACAAAGGGGGAGTAGTGTAACGGACACATGCATGCTGCCGAGACAGTTATAATCTTCGTGCAGGGGGACTACAAGGAACTGCATGGCTTGTCACCATTGGATGTACCACATTGTATTCTGAGCTCAAAGGGTTAATTGGACAAGTTTCTTTTCATTGTTGAATGCTAATGTTCCCTTCGCATAGATAATGAACTCTTCTTTTGTGTGCAGGTAAACAGCCCCCCTGTGAGGTGTATGCTGATGGGGATTATGTGTGAGTGATAATTGTTTTAAAGGTTAATTGAATTCTATGTGCCTGGCCAGGAAATGTTAAGTGGGGTGAGGTGCCGAAGCGTCTAGAAACTGGTCAAGTGATTAATTCAAGGAGATGTCATTGTTTCAGGGGGTCTGTGTTGAAGCCCCCTACTGGGAAAAGGGGAGGGCGGAAACTGTCATTGTTCTTGTAACAGTTGTACCAGATATAAGCAGGTGAAATATGCCAAATAAAGTCAGTCTGCTTGACCCTTCAAACGTAGTACGTCTCGTTTCTTGGAAGGGCGTTCGATGGGAGATACCGGCGGTACCTGCATATCGCAGCTTGCCAGGGAAAAGGACGTCTCAAACGGCTGAGACCCTCACACCAGAGGGTAGCCGTTACAATTTGCTTGCGGCTTGCCCAATCTCACGATTTCGATGACATCATGCTTCCCACAGCACCTCGGTGGCCGGCGCTCCGCCCCCCCCCCCACACACACACACACTTAAAGGGACATGTTATAAAAAAAAAAATGTCATTTTTTTTTTTTTTTTCATTTTTTTTTTTTGTTGATGAGTAGCTTTGGGGGGGGGGCGGCGCCCCTGCGCCCACTATGGACGGGCCGCCACTGGTTGTAAACCTGATGTTCAAGGAGTTTGAATAAAAAGGGGAGCAAGGAGATGTTAAGATTGGTGAGGTCTTGTCAGGGCTTTTTAAGAATGGGGATGACTAATGCATGTTTTAGAGAGTTTGGGAATTTGCCTGAAGAGAGGGAGGGATTAAATATGTGAGTTAGGGGGTGTAGAATAGAGTCAGAGGGTGAATGCAGCAATTGTGAGGGAACAGGGTCCAGGGTGGTAAGGTTACATACAGTATTTATCAGCATATATCGCGCACTATTTTGCCCTGAAAATCAGGGCAAAATCGTGGGTGCGCGATATACACCGATACCCGCTTTCCCGCCACGAGTTTTGAATACTGCGCCGGCATATACCGAGCGCAGTACACTCGTGTAACTTTGGCCAGTCTCGGCGCCTCTCGCACTGACGTCCTGAGCGTACAGGACGTCAGCGCGACAGTTGCCGAGCCTGCCCGACGTTACACGAGTGTACTGCGCTCGGTATATGCCGGCGCAGTATTCAAAACTCGTGGCGGGAAACGAGCGGGGAAGACGCGAGGACGCCGCGAGGACGCCGGACCCGCCGAAGAGGACGCCGGACCCGCCGAAGAGGACACCCGACCCGCCAAAGAGGACACCCGACCCGCCGAAGACGGACGCCCGACCCGCCGAAGACGGACGCCGACCCGCCGAAGAGGACACCCGAAGCCGCAGATGGACGCCGGACCCGACGAGGCCGCCGATGAACGCCGCGCAAGACACCAAAACTGTAAGTACAAAAAACAAAAAAAACTTTTTTTCCAAAGGAATTCGGGCCACTTTGGGGGTGCGCGGTATACACGGGAGCGCGTTAGACCACGATAAATACGGTAGTTACATAGTTAAATAGTTACATAGTAGGTGAGTTTGAAAAAAGACACAAGTCCATCAAGTCCAACCTATGTGTGTGATTATATATCAGTATTACCTTGTATATCCCTGTATGTTGTGGTCGTTCAGGTGCTTATCTAATAGTTTCTTGAAACCATCGATGCCCCTCCGCTGAAACCACCGCCTGTGGAAGGGAATTCCAGATCCTTGCCACTCTTATGCCGCGTACACACCATCACTTTATGTGATGAAAAAAAATGACGTTTTTAAAAACGTCACTTTAATTGACCGTGTGTGGGGGAAAACGTCGTTTTATGTGTTCTAAAAAACGACCAAAAAAAATTGAAGCATGCTTCAATTTTATGTGTCGTTTTTCAAAACGTCAACTTTTACTTCACAGAAATTGACCGTGTGTAGCAAAAACGTCGTTTAAAACGACGTTTTTTCACCCGCGCATGCCCAGAAGCTACTTATGAAGCGAGCTTCAATGGAAAAAGTGGTGAAAACGTAACCTCACTTTGCTAGAGCATTGTGAGAAAAACGATGGTGTGTAGGCAACTTCGTCTTTGAAAATTGAAGTTCCAAAAACGTCATTTTTTACTTCACAGAAAATGTCGTTTTTTTTCATCACATAAAGTGATGGTGTGTACGGGGCATTACAGTAAAGAACCCTCTATGTAGTTTAAGGTTAAATCTCTTTTCTTCTCATTTTAATGAGTGACCATGTGTCTTGTTAAACTCCCTTCCGCGAAAAAGTTTTATTCCTATTATGGTATTTGTAAATGTAACCACTCTACTACCGGCCGCTGTCAATTGACGGCGGCACAGTAGCTCAATTGTTCTGACAGGACGTCATATGATGTCCTCGTCTTTTAAAGCCGATAGGGGGCGCGCCGCGTTACTGGGAACACGATGCGCATGCTCGGTGGCCGCGATGGCCGCCAGGCACCCGCGATTGCCCAGTAACTGAGCAGGACAGTGGATCTCTGTGTGGAAACAGAGATCCACGTCCTGTCAGGGAGAGGAGACTGATGCTGTGTCCCTTGTACATAGGGACACAGATCGGTCACCTCCCCAGTCAGTCCCCTCCCCCTACAGTTAGAATCACTCACTAGGCTATACATTTAACCCCTTCCTCACCCCCTAGTGGTAACCCCTTCCCTGACAGTCACATTTATACAGTAATCAGTACATATTTATAGCACTGTTCACTGTATAAATGTGAATGGTCCCAAAAATGTGTCAAAAGTGTCCGATGTGTCCGCTATAATGTTGCAGTCCCAATAAAAATCACAGATCACTGCCATTCTTAGTAAAAAAAATAATAATAATAAAAGAATCATAATTATGTCCCCTATTTTGTAGGTGCTATAACTTTTGCGCAAACCAGTCACTATACGCTTATTGCGATTTTTATTTTTATTTTATTTTTTTACCAAAAATATGTAGAAGAATACGTATCGGCCTAAACTGAGATTTTTTTTTTTTAAATGGGATATTTATTATAGCAAAAAGTAAAAAATATTGGCCCGGATTCAGGTAGGACTTACGCCGACGTATCTTCTTATACGCCGCGTAAGTCCACAGATGCGCCGTCGTACCAATGCGACATATTCTTGAAACCATATACGCCTGAGTTCTGGCTCCATCTGACCGACGTAAGTCTCCTACGCCATCGTATCTTGGGTGCATATTTTTGCTGGCCGCTAGGGGCGCTTCCATTGATTTACGCGTCGAATATGCAAATGACCTAGATACGCCGATTCACGAACGTACTTGCTCCCGTCGCAGTAAGCTACGCCATTTACATAAGGCGTACGTCCGTCGTAAGTTTACCCCTTATAAAGCTGGAGTAAGTCATGTTAAGGTATGAGCGCGGGAACAGCGTCCTATTTTACGTTGTTTACGTAAGTCGTACGTGAATGGGGCTGGGCGTAGGTTATGTTCACGTCGTACGCATTGAGCCGTCGTATCTTAGGCAGTATATGCGATGTGATTCTGAGCATGCGCGCGCATGCGCCGTTCGTACGGCCATTCATTTACATGGGGTCACGAATCATTTTAATACAACACGCCCACTACCTGCCTACTTTGAATTAGGCGGGCTTACGCCGGCCCATTTACGCTACGCCACCGTAACTTAGGGAGCAAGTGCTTTGTGAATACTGGCCTTGCCTCTCTATGTTACGTTGATGTATCGCATATGAGATGCGCTACGAACGCTCAAAGATACGCCGAGCTACGTGAATCCCGGCCATTCCCTCCTCACGTGATTACCTTTACACAGGCTATCCCCCCTTCAGTCCATTTATAAGGGGCAATGCCTGATGAAGGGACACAAATGTCCCGAACGCGCGCATCCTCCCGCGCCCGGAAGTGACGTCAGTAACGCAGCACACCTGAAAACCAGCTCCCTTCTCCTTGGTTCCGAGGGCGCTTGGCCCCCCGCCGACGCCGACGCCTGTGGAAAGGAAGTCTCTGCTATCCAGCGCGAGTGATGATCACCACCACCCGGATCCCCGCGGATTTCAGCACTCATATTCCCATGCTCGATTTTACACCTGCTTTGTGAGTAGGTTTTTTATATATCCTTATATGTTTTAAATAAATTACTCAACTGCTACGCTTAGAAGGAGCCGCTTTGTGTTCTTTTCGTTGTACTACAGATTACTTCATCTGTCAGCTGGCTGCCATCAAGCGAAGTTGCATTTATCACAGTGTTTATGGACCATTGACATGGACTATAGTATATCCATTTAAACACTTATTTGAACTTTGGTCAAATCTCCCTCCATTACTCCCCTCCCCCACTCTTTCTCCAGGATTTAATTATTTAAAGTGCACTCAATTATTTGTTTTTTTTATATTCTTGCCACCCCAATGCATTATTTAAACATTTTCTACATTGAACCTCATTTGTCATGTAGTTGCCCACCCCATTAATTTGTTCAGATCTCTTTGAAAGGTTTCCACATCCTGTGGAGAAGTTATTGCCATGCTTAGCTTAGTATCGTAAGCAAATACAGAGATTGCGCTGCTTACCCCATCCTCCAAATCGTTTATGAACAAATTAAACAGAATTGGTCCCAGCACAGAACCCTGGGGGACCCCACTACCCACCCCTGACCATTCCAAGTACTCCCCATATTTCCCCACCCTCTGAACTTGCCCTTGTAACCAGTTTTCAATCCATGTACTCACCCTATGGTCCATGCCAACGGACCTTATTTTGTACAGTAAACATTTATGGGAACTGCGTCAAATGCGTGGATGTTAGAGAAATGTTTAGCAACCTTGTCTATAGTGGCGGGTTGAATGAAGGAAGTAATGATTGTACCTGTGGATATGGGGTGTTATGTGGAGAAGGCATCTGTACAATCTGTACAATCTTATGTTTGAAGTGATTGCCGATCTCCTGGGCAGTGAGTCAGTTAGTGGATGGAGGCAGTGGAGGACGAAGTAAAGAGTTGAAGGTAGAGAAGAGTTGACGGAGATGGGGTGATAAGTTGGTAATGAGAGTGATAAAATAGTTCTGCTTGGCAATGAGGAGGCAGGAATTGTATTTTTGGAGAGCAGATTTATAATGGTTGAAATCTTTCTGAGACTAAAGCCCCGTACACACGATTGGATTTTCCGACAACAAATGTGTGATGGCAGGGTTTTGTCGTATAATCCAACTGTTTGTATGCTCTATCAGACAATTGTTGTCGGAAATATTTTATAGCATGCTTTCAAATTTTCCAACAGCAAATGTGTCTTGTCGGTTTATCCCATCGTGCGTACACAAGTCCGTCGGAAAAAAATCCAAAGTACAAACACGCATGCTCTGAACCAATGCTAACCATAGCACAACATTGGCAGAAGTTGCCTAAAGGGTGGCACTAAAGAGCTAAAAACACACGTAGTTTCATGTATGTTGGCTGAAAAAGTTCTGACGTCTGTATGCATACCAAGTTCAGGGCCAATGCCCTTTGCAAATAATTTGCAAATAATTCCACATATTTGTCCGATGGAAATCCGATCGTGTGTCACGGCGCTCAAGAGTGCGACTATGTTTTTTCAGACTTCTAGTGGCATCTGTTTGCCAAGGTTGTAGGGGACGTGGCCTGATTCTGTGTGTAGTGAGGGGGCGAGCTTGTCTAGGGGGGGTGACAGTGAAGTGTTATAGACAAAAGTGTATACGTTGGGGCAAAACAGAGGTGAGATTTTGTCATAGAGGTGGTCAATAGCAGAGTAGAGAAGAGAAAGGTTGAGGAGGCGAAGGTTTCTATGGGTAACTGTTAGGTGGTTGGAGGAAGAGGAGGTGGTAGAGAGGGAGAGAGAGAAAATAATAAAGTGGTGATCAGAGAGAGGGAAAGGATAGTTGGAGAGGTTCCATGAAGTGCATTGGTGGGAGAAAACAAGGTCAAGGTTGTTTCCATCAGAGTATGTAGAAGCGTGTATCCATTGCTTCAGGTCAAAGGAGGAGGTTAGACTGAGAAGTTTGGAAGTAGCAGAAGTGTTAGTATAAACAGGAATGTTGAAGTCATGAGAATGATTGTGGGGATTTTAGAAAAGAGAAAGTAGCCAGGCAGAAAATTCATCAAGAAAGGCTGATACTGGTCAAGGGGGGCAGTGCATTATAGCTATCCTTATGCCTAGTACACACGAGAGGATTTATCCGCGGAAACGGTCCTCCGGACCGTTTCCGCGGATAAATCCTCTGGCGGATTTTGATCTCCTGGTTGTACTAACCAGGAGATCAAAATCCCTGCGGAATTCCGTCCGCGGTGACGCGTCGCGCCGTCGCCGCGATGATGACGCGGCGACGTGCGCGACGCTGTCATATAAGGAATTCCACGCATGCGTCGAATCATTACGACGTATGCGAGGGATGGGTTCGGACGGATCGATCCGGTGAGTCTGTACAGACCACCGGATCGATCCGCTGGAGCCGATTCCAGCGGATAGATTTCTTAGCATGTTAGGAAATTTGTATCCGCTGGAAATCGGTCGGCCCGAAATATATCTGCGGATAAATATCCGCTGGATCGTACACACCAGCGGATCTATCCGCTGAAACCGATCCGCGGATCAATTTCAGCGGATCGATCCTCTCGTGTGTACGGGGCCTTAGAGAAACTGGAGAGAACAGACGAATGCAATGTGCTTCAAATGAGGAAAGTGACAGAGATGGAAGTGGGTGAAGTACTTGAAAGGTGATATGTGGGGCTAGGATTCCCACTCCCCCTCCCTTCCATGCATTGGGTCTAGGGGGGTGAGTCCAAAGAAGGCCACCATGGGAGAGGGAAGCAGGAAAAGTAGTGTCAGATTCATGAAGCCAGGTTTTAGTAATGGCGAGCAGATTAAATGAGTTAGTGATAAAGAGGTCATTGAGAGAAGTGACAGAGTGGGCATTCCAAAGGGAGCAAGAGAAGGGGAGTCTGGCTTTGGGAAGAAGAGGAATGGAAACTAAATTGTGTGGATTATGGCTGCTGCCAGAGGGTGTAGGGTAATGGGTGTGTAGGCTACAGTTAAGTGATGGATGCCCAGGGTTTAGTGGTATATCCCCAGAGGTCAGAAGAAGCAGAAGGGTGAGGGACGTGCGATTTATACAAAGGGACATGCCCCAGGGTCCTGGAGGTTTTATTACTGTGTGGATTTAGAATTAGAGTTGGTGAGTGCAGTAATAGGGAGAAGACAGAAGTGAGGGTAATATATGTGTAGCGCCTGATTACTGCCAAGTACCGGTGCTCTGTTAAATTTAGAGGGGATCAGCGAGTTAGTTGGCTCTGATTGTCATGGCAAAATTGGCTGTATGCAGAGCACACCGCCATTTTGTCCTGTGCTAATCACACACATTTCATCTTAGTGAAATAATCCATCTTTAAGCTAAATAAGTTCACTCACCATGCATTCCCTGCCCATCCATTCAGTAACAGAGACCATCACACCAGCTTGTTATCAAGTCACCATCATCGCCATCCTTACCCGACTCATGGCTTAGCACGGCTCTTTTATTCTCACAAACAGGAAGTGATCATTCCACCAGTTAATCACCTCCCCCATGGGAGTGGTCATCACAGGATGTCCCCTTGACACAGCAAACACCATATAAGGACATTCCTTCTGACAGGAAGTCCTATAGATTACATGAATAGAATATGATACAATGAATATAATGCAATGAATACAATACAATGAATAGAATACATACAATGCTGGCTAAAGTCTTAGGCCCCATACACACGAGAGAATTTATCCGCGAATATGATGTTTTTTCTTCATGTATCCTTTGGTGTAATTTGATTTTGCCTCTATTATGTGAAATTTGTCATTACTGTATACCTTTTCTTTGTATACTTTGAGTGGACTATGACGGGCCGGCTTTTTATCTGGTGGTGACTTCCTATCCTGTGGGTGGTGCCCCTTCCCTCTCTCCTGCCTGGCACACGTAGGCCCACCCCCAATTTGGGGGCAGCCAACTGATGGCCCTGGTTGCTGCCGCCCATCGTTTCTCTTTGGGTGACAGGTGACCTCAGGGTATTTTTTTGCGCTGGCAGATGGACTCAGGGGACCGTTGGGGCAATTTCCGATCAAGGGGAGAATTTTCTTTGGGTCGGTTTGCCACTTGTGCCCTCTGGGTCGTTTCTAGGCCCTTTTTAGGTGTCACTCTCAGGGCTTGTTTTGGGGCATTATCACTTTCTGCCCATATCCTCAGCGCATTTCTCTCCCGAACTGGCAGATTGTTTATGTTATTTGCAGGATTCTACATTGTGGGACTTCTTTACGATTCAAGTAAAATCCCCAATTAAGACCCTTCCCAGCTGGGATTTCCTTCTCAGCTGGTCAAAATTTTCCTTGGGTGATTATTTATGTCGTGATGCTGGGAGTGATATATATATGCATCCATGCACAGCCAGCATACTTGGGTGGTATATGGGGACTTTATAGAATTTTGAGCCCTGGGGTGCTGTTTTGGCCCAATAGGGGTAATACATTTTCTCCCCTGATTTAACACATTTGTTTTGGATGGTTGGTTGATGTTCCATCCAGTTGGTGTCGTCTGTTCGCTTGACCCCGCCTCCTGTACCGCATTCCCACCGCTGGCCAGTGTGCGCGCCTTCCACTGTCGTATGCGCGCACACGTTTGTATGTATTAGGGTCCCGGGCGGTGGGGGGCGGTGCCATGCGCTCACTGCTATTTTGTGTGGTGCGCGCGGTCATGCCTTATGTGACCCCGCCTTGCTTTCCCCTGGATGGCCTTCTCCTCCATCTCCCTGGATACAGGGAGACGCTATGCGCTGCCGCGTGATGACGCGGTACGCACATCCACGCCCCGCTGCTCCCTCCCATTGCCCTCCCTTATATAAGATCACCGCCGTCTGTCAGATCTGTCACAGCAGACGGCGGTGATACCAGTAATGCAGCAAACCTTTGGAAAGGTACAGTGCATCAGGCATGTCACTCCTCCACTGTGAGCAGGGTGGTTGCTTGCCTGCAGTGTTTTTTTCTCTTTCTTTGGGGGGCATTTTGTTAGGCTCTTCAACTGGAAGCCATTACTAATCCCTAGTTTGTTTTCCACACAGTGCATTCAGGTGCTCACTCCTGACATCTCTGGCCACAACCCAACATTACACCCTTTTCCTAAAATTTATAGGTATGTTTCCTGTTTTTAAATAATATAAAATATTTTCCCCTTTTTTCTATATTATGTACATATTTTTTTTATTATACTATTTACATAGGTATCCTGATTGGATTTTGTTTAAATCCTGCAGCATACAATTCATATAAAGAATGCTCTTGATATTATTATAAATATATTTATTTACATATATATGTTTTACCCATTTAGGAGCGATACGTGCGCTTTGTGCACTGATTGTGACAACCTTGGGCTTGCTTGGAGAGAGGGAGGTCTTACTGCCCCACTGGGTGCCCCTATTTTTCCAGTTTCAAGGGGCCTCATTTGCCATTGCCTAGATGTTTGCCAGCTCAGCCATGAGTTCACATATATGGTGACGGGTATGATACATGTACTATGCAGCTTCTGTGTTCTCCTATTCTGTACAAAGGTAATTTTTGCAATATTTTGAAACATGTCAATTTATGTCATATACAGTGTGACCCCACATGGACACTGGCCCCTGATGAAAGGACAAGGTCTCGAAACGCGTAGGGCCTGAATGAACCCCTGTGGATAAGTCAGACACCTATCTATGAACTTTGATTTTAATATTTATATTTTTGTATTTATTGTATAATAGACTTTTATTACTATTACTACGCTCTTGACTTAATGAGTCATTACCATTAAAGCCCCACCTTGGGGTTTTTTCTTTTTTCAATCCTAAGGAGGGTCTGTGGCAGAGACTTTTCCTCTGAGTTCCGAGTGATACTCTGGCTGCCAGGTCAGTGAGAGAGGCCTGTCCAAGTACGCTATACCAACTCCGGCTGGAGTGGCGAAGAAGACTGTGGGGCTGATTTACCAAGCCTGTGCGCCATGACTCATGGCGCACAGGCAAGAGTAAAAGTGTTTTTGACATTTACTAAAGAAATACGCTGTCAGTGCAGCGTATTTCTTTATTTACTAAAGTGCTCAGTGCGCCCAGGAGAGGGCGCATTGAGCACTACTATAGACCTGGCGCACGGCATATTGAAATGTAAATAGCGGGGATTTGGGCGGAAGTTTATTAGGGGGGAGGTGGGGTGATGCGGGGGAAGTGTGGTGACATGTGTTTGAATGTGTGTTGCGGGCCGAATTGAAAGTGAAAGTGATTTTAGGGAACCGATCCCTGTACGCTTACACAGTACGCCTGAACCTCGGGAGGTTCATTTGCATACTGGGCATGCGTACAGAGAAATTTCAGGGCTTCCCCTTGCGCCTTGTCAGTACGCCGAGAAAATCTTGGTAAATACCAAGCGGCGTAGCTGTAATTCCTGTGCGTGACGCGGCACACGGGAATCTCCGACCTGTTTTCAGCCTGCGCTGACCATGGAGGGGAACTCCGCGCCAAAATTCAAAGCAAAAACCGTCGCGAGTTCCCCTCCAGGTGCATACCAGGCTCTTAGGCTTGTTCTGGAACGTAAGGGGTCAAACCCGCACCGAAAACCAGCGCGGGGTTCCCCCAGATCCAGACCAAGCCCTCATCCCAAGAACGCAGTCTGGCCGGACAGGGATGGGGGTGGGGACGAGCGAGCACCCCCCCCTCCTGAGCCATACCAGACCGCATGCCCTCAACATGGGGGAGTGTGTGCTTTGGGGGAGGGGGGCACTGCCCCCCCACCCCAAAGCACTCTTGTCCCCATGTCGATAGGGACAAGAGCCTCTTCCCGACAACCCTAGCCGTTGGTTGTCGGGGTATGCGGGTGGGGTGTATCGGAATCTGCGAGCCCCCTTTAATAAGGGGGTCCCCAGATGCCGGCCCCCCACCCTATGTGAATGAGTATGTGGTACATCGTACCCCTACCCATTCACCTGGGGAAAAGTGTAAAGTAAAAAAAACACACCACACACATTTTTAAAATAATTTATTAGTCAGCTCCGGGGCCCCCCCTTTCTTCTTTTAGCTCTTTCACAAGGGGGGTGTCTTCTCTCCCGATCTTCCGCCGGGGCCCTGGGCTTCGCCGATTTCTGCCGGGGGAGTGCGCCATCCCTCGGTCTTATCCGGTGCCTTCCGCCGGGCCCCCTAACCCATTTAAGCTATTTTACATTAGGGGGGGATCCGGACTTCGGTGACTTCTGCCGGGGGATGGCGCCTATCCCCCGGTCTTTCCGGGGCCTTCCGCCAGGGCTCCGGTCTTGTTCCTCGTCTTCTGCCGGGGGTGCGCCAAATCCCCGGTCTTTTCTCTGCTGTCTTGGCGTTCCCTCTTCTGCCTGTCTCCCCCACGGAGCCAGGGCTTTCTTTCTGCTTTCTTCTCTGTTCCCTCTTCTGCCTGTCTCCCCCGCGGAGCCAGGGCTTTCTTTCCGTGTGACCTCAACCCATGTGACATCACATTCCCATCATGCCCAGGGAATGTGATGTCACATGGGTTGAGGTCACATGGTGGCATTACCCTATATAAGTTAATGCCCACCGCTCAGACGGCATTTCAGCGCCGGACCTCGTCGTGTCAACATCGAATAGAAGAGAAGGGAGAAGACAGCAGAGACAACCAACGGCTAGGGTTTTCGGGAAGAGGCTCTTGTCCCTATCGACATGGGGACAAGAGTGCTTTGGGGTGGGGGGGCAGTGCCCCCATCCCCCAAAGCACACTCCCCCATGTCGAGGGCATGCGGTCTGGTACGGCTCAGGAGGGGGGGGGGCGCTCGCTCGTCCCCACCCCCATTCCTGTCCAGGCCAGACTGCGTGCCTGGAATGGGGGTTTGGTCTGGATCAGGGGGGACCCCATGCTATTTTTCGGCGTGGGTTTAACCCCTCACGTTCCAGACCAAGCCGAAGAGCCTAATGTGCCCCTGGAGGGGGACCCGCGCCGGTTTCTTGTTTGAAATTTGGCACGGAGTTCCCCTTTATCCTGGTCCTGTCAGGGGGGAAATGCCTGATCGTCTGTTCATACAATGTATGAACAGCGATCTGTCATTTCCCCTAGTCAGTCTCACCCCCCTTACAGTTAGAACACACCCAGGGAACATAACCCCTCCCTCGCCCCTAGTGTTAACCCCTTTCCTTGTCAGTGACATTTTTATAGTAAGCAATGCATTTTTAGAACATTGGTCGCTAGAAAAATGCCAATGGTCCCAAAAATGTGTCCGCCATAATGTCGCAGTACCGATAAAAAAATCGCTGATCGTCGCCATTACTAGTAAAAAAAAAATATTAATAAAAAAGCCATAAAACTAACCCCTATTTTGTAAACGCAATAACTTTTGCGCAAACCAATCAAACGCTTATTGCGAATTTTTGGAACCAAAAATATGTCGAAGAATACGTATCGGCCTAAGCTGAGGGAAAAAATATTATTTTTAGATAATTTTGGGGATATTTATTATAGCAAATAGTAAAAATTTTATTTTTTTGTAAAAATAAATGTCGCTCTATTTTTGTTTATAGCAAAAAAAAAGAAAAATCGCAGAGGTGATCAAATACCACCAAAAAAAAAATCTATTTGTGGGAAAAAAAAAGGACGCCAATTTTGATTGGGAACCGCGTCGCACGACCGCGCAATTGGCAGTTAAAACGACGCAGTGCCGAATCGCAAAAACTGGCCCGGTCATTGACCAGTAATATGGTCTGGGGCTCAAGTGGTTAAAAATTAACAAAACACTAAAGTTAGCCCAATTTTTGGCGATAATGTGAAAGATGATGTTACACCGAGTAAATAGATACCTAACATGTCATGCTTTACTATTGCAAACACTCATGGAATGGCGCCAAACTTCAGTACTTTAAAATCCCCATAGGCGACTTACGCAAGTCCCGCCCACATATGTAAACATCATTCAAACCACACATGTGAGGTTTTGATGTGTGCGTTAGAGCGAGAGCAATACTTTTAGCTCTAGACCTCCTCTGTAACTCTAAACTGTTAACCTGAAAAAATAAATGTGCGTGTTCGCTTCTGACTGGGAGCTACTAGGGACAGGGGCGTTTGAATTATTATTATTTATTTTTGTTACGTAATAATTCACTAAGACCTCCCCTTCAGCCTGGAAAGCATGAGTTCAGGGGGAAAAACTCAGCTCTCATGCTTTCAGCAGCCATTGCAGCTTTGTTATTGCATGTGAGCTGAACTGAGCATGCTCAGGCAGTTAGAAATTTTTTACTTTCTTTTTGAGGGTGAAAATCACTTGGATGTCTCTGAGCATGCTCATAGAGCGTGGGTGGGTTAGTAATTTAAAGACATCCTTACCAGGTGTAACCACTTACAAGCTCACCCAAACTAGAGACTGACATTTGTTCATGTGATTTCAATTGCTTCATTACTAGCACACAAGCACATGTTATAAAAAGCGTGGATAGAGCAGTCCTCAGCTGCCCTCAGAGGGGCAGGCTGGCAGGAATGTTGTTGCTAAACAGAGATGTGTTTTGGAGCATGTTTATTTTGCCAATGTTTTTTGTTTATTTTTAAATGATGTTCAATTTGATGTATTTGTCTCTGCTGCCTTATTTAGAAAAATATTTCTGAAGATGTTGTGACGGTTAACCTATGTTTATTTTGATTTTTTAAATGTATTTATGTTTGTTTGTGTGTTTTTGTTTGTTTGTCTTTTTTGCTTTCCTTGTTTTGTTGACCAATAAAAATTACTTTCAAATTTTGAAGTTTGTTTTTTGTTACTTTTTCATACTACAGATTTTGACAGCTGCAGCTGAAATAGGTTTGGCCTAACAAATTAGGTGTGATTTTTGTCTAAGCTTCTTTCCTGGTGTGTAGGCATGAAAAGTTTGCTGCCATGTTTAATCACCAGGAAATAAAAGACAAAGTGGTAAGTATTTTCTTTTTACTGCAGTGGTCCTCAGCCCTTAAGTACCCCCAACAGGACATGTTTTGCGGATTTCTCTTATCAAGAATTGCTGTCCAGACTGTCTTTTAAAGCACATGTGCAAGATGAAGGAAAACCTGCAAACATGGCCTGTTGGGGGGGGGGGGGTATTGGTGGATAGGCTTGAAGTGCTGATTTACAGCACTGTGCTTAAATCTAGCGCAAGGCAATCCTATTCTAATTGTGGGTGTTTGAGGGAAGCCAAGTGAGTGTTAGAACCCCTGCTTGTGTTTTTTTTGGGTTGAGCTTTGTGTCCCTTTTCTTAAAATTGGCTTCACTTCCTGTCACACAGCTGAACAGGAAGTGAGGTTAAAACCCTACCAATGTCTTTTCTTGGGGTCAATCTAACTAGTGTCCCCATTAAGCAAATTGCACTGCTGTGTACACCCCAAATGATTAGTTAGCTTGGGGCCTAGTAAAGGCAAAGCCACTCTGCAGTACAAGCGTAGTCGCTGAAAATCAGAGAGGAAGCACTGACGGTTTTAACATCCAATCCTGTAGAAGCAAAGTTTTTTTTGTTTTCTTCCTTGCTTGTCCACTTGTAATGCAAAGTGGATTTGCCTTTAGTAAATGGACCCCCAAAGTCAAAGATCCCTAATAATTTGGGGTGTACACAGCAAAATGCAATTTCCATAATGGGAAACTATTTAGATTGATCTGTGCCCCTAACAAAAGACATTAGTAAGGTTTTACCCTCAGTTCCTGTTTGGCTATGTGACAGGAAGTGAATGAATTTGAAGTAGAAAGTGACAACATTTGTGAGGTGTCTTCACCCTATTAGGGGTGTAGGCATCCCCCAAAAATGAGCAGATAATACTTATTTGCAAATTAAGAAAATTGTTTATTTAACATTGGGTGGTGTTTGTGGGGGGCCCTAACACACATTCATACATATTAGCAATGCTGTATCCTGGCCTATTGGCATGGTTATATTTTCTTAGGCCTCTCAATAAAACTCTCTGAAATTTGTGCTTAAACTAGAACTATAATCAACATTTTTTATTTTCTTTACTTCTGGATAGAGTGAGGGAGGGTTATAGGCCCTGTCAGTTTATTTTGTATTATCTGTGTCCAATTGGGGAGATTTGCATTCACTTCCTGCCCCATAGCCAAACAGGAAGTGAGAGAAAAACTATGCAAATTAAGGGAATCCAGTACCCCCTCAGAACTAGTGTGTGTCCCCTGAAAATTCCTGGGTGGGTCATACAAAAACAGGGTGTGGCCTTGACAGGAAGGGTGGGTCATTTTTCTATTAGGAGGTGCAGAAATGTAGTGAGGCCTAGGGGAGCACAAAACCTAAATATACTACTGCATATTAGGGCTTATTTAGACCGGATCCGATTTACAGCATGTTTTTATAGTGTGGGAGGAAACCCACGCAGGCACAGGGAGAGCAAACTCCAGGCAGATGGTGTCACAGGCGGGATTCGAACCAGCGACTAGACATGTGCACTGCCAAAAAAATTGTTTTTTTCGTTGTTATTTTCGTTTTTTTATTTCTTCGTAAATTAGGGAAATTCGAAAAAAAAAAAACAGTTTTTGTTTCATTCGTTTTTTTTATTTTTTCGGAAATTCGTAAATTTCTAAAAAAAAATATTTTTACGTTTTTTTGCTTTTTTCGTAAATTCGGGAAATTTTCGGATTTCCGAAAAAGGAAAAAACGAATGAAACGAAAAAAAACGAATGAAACGGAAAAAAAAGAATTTTCGGAAATTTAAGAATTTTCGAATTTGACATTTCGAATTTTTCAATTTCAAAATTTTGTATTTTCGAAATTTTGTATTTTCGAAATTTCGAAATTTTGTATTTCAAATTTTTCAATTTTCGAAATTTCGATTTTCGAATTTTTCAATATTTCGAATTTCGAATTTTTCGAAATTTCGAATTTTGAACTTTTCGAAATTTCGAATTTCCTATTTTTAAATTTTCGAATTTTCGAATTTTTGATTTTCAAATTTTTCAATTTTCGAAATTTCGTAAATTGAAAAATTCGAAAATTGTAAAAATTCAAAATTTCTGAAAAATTCGAAATTGGAAAAGTTCGAAAATGGAGAAATTGGAAATTTGAAAAATTCAAATATTCGAATTTTTCGATTTTCGACCTTTTTCCATTTTCGAGATTTCGATTTTCGAATTTTTCAAATTTCAAATTTTTCAAATTTACGAAATTTGAAAAATTCGAAATTGTAAAAGTGAAAAAATAAAATTTTAAAAATTCTAAAATTCGAAACTTGAAAAATTCTAAAATTGAAAAATTCGAAATTGGAATATTTCGAAAATTGAAAAATTCAAAAATTGAAAAATTCGAAAATTCGGAATTACGAAAATTCTAAAATCCGAAATTTTTTCGTATTTCGGAAAATCCGAATTTCCGAAATTCGTAAAAAAAAAACGTAAATTCGTAAATTCGAATTTTCGGAATTACGAAAATTCGTAAATTCAAAATTTTCGGAAGTCCGAAAATTCGTAAATAAAAAAATTTGTTAATACGAAAATTCGTAATCCACGAATTTTCGTAAAAAAACGAATTAGAAACAGAACCTAGGTCAAAGTGCTATACACTACACCACTGTGCTGAACGAACATGATTGCAGCTGAAAGCATGAGATCTTTTTTTTTTCCCAATACCATGCTTTCCAGCCTTATTGACCCCGCCTCTCTCCATAAAGAGGACCTGTCACACACTAGTCCTATTACAAGGGATGTTTACATTCCTTGTAATAGGAATAAAAGTGATCCAAAATAAAAAAAACGGGGCAAAAAAGTGCAAAAAGAAAATTAGGTTAAAAAAAAAACGCCCCTGTCCCTAGTAGCTCGCACTCAGAAGCGAACATGCATGTAAGTCCCGCCCACATATGTAAACACCATTCAAACCACACATGTGAGGTATTGACGCGTGTGTTAGAGCGAGAGAACTAATTCTAGCCCTAGACCTCCTCTGTAACTCTGAACTGGTAACCTGTAAAAAAATCAAGCATCGCCTATGGATATTTGTATGTCCCGAAGTTTGGCGCCATTTCATGAGTGTGTGCAATATTAAAGCGTGACAAGTTAGGTATCTATTTACTCGGTGTAACATCATCTTTCACATTATCCATAAAAATTGGGCTAACTTTACTGTTTTGTTATTTTTTAATTCATGAAACCGTTTTTTTTTGGGGACTTTTGTCCCCCAAAAAAAACGGTTTCATGAATTAAAAAATAACAAAACAGTAAAGTTTCATGAACAAAACGGTTTCATGAATTAAAAAATAACAAAACAGTAAAGTTAGCCCAATTTTTATGGATAATGTGAAAGATGATGTTACACCGAGTAAATAGATACCTAACTTGTCACGCTTTAATATTGCACACACTCATGGAATGGCGCCAAACTTTGGGACATACAAATATCCATAGGCGATGCTTGATTTTTTTACAGGTTACCAGTTCAGAGTTACAGAGGAGGTCTAGGGCTAGAATTAGTTCTCTCGCTCTAACACACGCGTCAATACCTCACATGTGTGGTTTGAATGGTGTTTACATATGTGGGCGGGACTTACATGCATGTTCGCTTTTGAGTGCGAGCTACTAGGGACAGGGGCGTTAGAAAAATTATTGCGCAAATACCGTTGGAAATCAAATAAAAAATGACCGCCACTTTATTCCTTAGGGTGTCTGCTAAAAAAATATATATATATATATATATATATATATATATATATATATAATGTTTGGGGGTCCTGAGTAATTTCCCAAGAAATAAATATAATTTTTACATGAAGGAGAGAAGTGCCAGAATAGGCGCGGTATGGAAGTGGTTAAAGTGAAACAATAAAAGTGAAATATTCCTTTAAATTTCATACAGGGGGGGAGGGGGGGTACACACATGTTTCCCGTGCTTAGAACTGTCCCTGTACAAGATGTAATTTCTGAAGTGAAAAAAAAAAGTAATTTAAAAGTACTCATGGCTATAAAGAATAGTCATTGCTAGAGTTGAGCGGACACCTGGATGTTCGGGTTCGGAACCCGAACCCGGACTTTGAAAAAAAAGTTCGGGTTCGGGACCGAACCCAAACTTTGACCCGAACCCCATTGAAGTCAATGGGGACCCGGACTTTTGACTACAAAAATGTCTCTAAAAAACTAAGGGAAAGGGCTGGAGGGCTGCAAATGGCAGCAAAATGTCGGGAAGAGCATGGCAAGTACTCTGGAAATAAATGTGGATAGGGAAATACCTTAAAATAACATTAAAAAAATAAAAATAGGACCATTCCAGACAATGGCGCGCACGTGCACGTGAGGACGCGCGCGCGTTCGTAGGTGGGGGGAGTGGACACCTATGGGATTGCTCGGCCGCTGGGAAGGACAGCGCTGGATGAATGCCTGAAGGGATGAGACGCCGGTGTTCACCCCAGCACGCCACACGCCGGGGACCGCTTCAAAGGCAGCATTCCACCGCAGCAGAAGGAGTGAGAGCCTAAAGACACACGCTGTGTACCGCTGCGCTGCCACACCAGGGAGTCTTCAAAACAGCCGGTGAGGAGCAGGGTGGGACGGACGGCACGAGACAGGAGGCGGGACACGCTGTGGACGGACTGAGCTTGCTGGGCTCACATGGAGCAGCTTTAACTCCGGTAACACGGTAACACGGATGACACAGGTAATAAGGTCAGCTCCCAGCCCCCAGAGCACAGCCACTCTCCATACAGAGGAAAGGAGGAAGATGGAAGCACGGAGGTAAGGTAGGAGACATCTACAAGGGGAGAAGCAGGATCTGAAAAAGTATTGGCAAGTCTCTAAACCTGGTAAACCTAATTTTACAAATTGTCATAATAGAAGGTAAATGACTGTGATACGAATAATGAAAACAAGTTTATTGGTAAATTGCTCTGTAAAGCATTTCAGGAGGCATATCTGAGAGAAGACCCGGATCTGGATCGCTTCCAGGGGGCAAGAAGGGGGTAAAGGTAACCCCATAGAACAAGGTATTTTAAGTACTAACTCTGCACCCCTGGAAAACCCAAAACAAAAACCTATGGGACTGGTAGGACATTGAACGCAATAATACGCAAATTGGTCCCCGAGCCCTATTGAAATCCTGAATTAAGTACCCAGAAAACAAATGCGATACACCTGAGATCAATAGGACATCCCATACATGGGAATATAAGAGTACAGCTAGACATATACATATATACAGAGGGAAAGGGGCTCACGGCTCTCTCCCTTTTTTTTTTTTTTTCCTTTGTCTTGTGACATTGCTGTTAATTCCTTGGCTGGTTGTCCACCTGTCTACTATTTTCCCCCGCTCTCCTCAGTGCTCTTTCCCTCCCACGACTACCTACCCGATCTCCACCCTGGTTCTTGGGGTCAACTCAATTGTGGAACTGGGGCAGGTGGAGTGAGAGAAGTGTAAGAGGGGGAGGGGTACCCCCAGCCTTAGAAAAGCATATAGGAATAGAACGGAGGCCCTCCGTCTTCCCCCCTCCTTTTAATATGAAATACGTGGACAAGGTCGTGGGGGAGGTGGTATGAGAGTTATCCCCGTAAGGGCGTTTAAAAATACAGGGGGTCAAACCAACTAAAAAAAAAAAAGGAAGGGGAAGAAAAAGTAGAACAGAAATAGATAAGGGGAGAGGAAACAGGAGGTCAAGCTGGGGAAGAAAATCAGAAGAGGAGGACGAATAATGAATAGGATGGCGAGCAGATCCACAAAAGGGGGACCCCCGAAGACACCAAGTGATAAAGCAGCAACAAGTTCCATTAGATCGTTCATGATCAAAGAAGACAGCCCACGAACACAAGGAGCAACAAAGCAACAACAGATAAATAAAGATAAGGAAAAAAAATAGAAAACAGGAAATCTCAGGGCAGAGACTCGAGAGAAATATCTATGGACTCAAGAGAAGGGGCTATAGAAAGCGACGCAGAAAATAGCAGGATGGACGAACAGCGGCCAGCCTTACAGATCCCATCGAGGGGAGAAAAGGGAGAGATGTTGCTGAGACTAGAGAATGCGATCAAGGGGGAAATACAGACCCTACGGACGGATCTCGGATTTCTTCTCTCTAGAGTGGAGTCAGTGGAGGAGAAGATAGACAAGCAAGAATTAGAATCAAACATCTTAAAAGAGCAAATGGAGCAGATGCAATTACAACAGAGACAGATTATGTACAGACTGGAGGACCAGGAAAACAGAAACCGGAGACAGAATCTGAGAATAAGATCACTACCAGAAGAGAAAGGGGAGGAACTTAAGATAATAATACAAGAAATATTTAACCCCCTATTGGAACGAACACCAGAAGAGCCAATCGGGATAGAAAGAGTGCACAGAGTAGGAAACCCTAAAAGAGCCGAGACAGAGCGCACTAGAGACATCATTGTAAGGTTCCAGCTATATGAAGATAAAGATAAGATCTGGAAGAAATTGAGGGGGGTATCCCCATTAGTGTACAAAGGAATGGAGCTCCAGATCTTCGCGGACCTTGCCCCTGATACATTGGCAAGGAGACAGCTCTTAAAACCACTTTTAAACCAGCTTGTAAGTTCCCAGCCTGTCTAATAGCAGCAAAGGATGGGAGGTCCGCAACTCTGAGATTTCCCGAAGGCCTGAAAGATTTTTGCAATAAATTAGAAATTCAGACCCCTGACCTGCCTGGTTGGGTGTAGAGCTCGGATAGGGGCTGAAAAGGAAAGGGAAAGAATAGGGGGGAAAAAGGAAAAAGGAAGGGAAGGAGAAAAGAGAAAAAAGGGGAGAATGGTCCGTGTTCTTCCTAGAGGGTGAGAAAGACCTTTATCCCTATCGCTCGAAGAAAATGAGCGGTAGGAGGCAATCCCAGACCCCACCGGGAGAAATCTGGACCAGGATATGTTAGCTGGTTCAGAGGTCATTTGGTGGCCAAAAGGGGGGGAGTGGGAGGTGTGGGGGGGTGAGAGGGTGGACGGGGGTGATGGAGGGAGGAGGAGGGAGGGTTTGGAGGGGGGGTATGGGGGGGCGGGAAGGAGAAGGGGGGGCCCTCACCAGATTGGCCAAAAGGAGAAAGTTTATAGAGAACGAAAGGTCAGACACAGGGAGGAAGGTAAGGAAGAAAATTAAATGCCAGTAGTTAAATGCTTATCATATAACGTAAAAGGCCTTAATAGTCCGGTCAAGAGGTATAAAATATTAAAGGAACTGAAAAGATATAGAACAGACATAGCATTTCTACAAGAGACCCATCTTACAAGGGAATCCAATATTAGGTTATATTCCCGAAGAGCATCCAATCTGGTACTATGGAGATACGATCTCTAAAAGAGCCAGAGGAGTGGCAATAGGGATAGCCAAGGGGACACGTTTTAAACTACTTGACAGATTGACGGACCCAGAAGGGAGGTTTCTTTTTTTAAAGGGGAAAATAGAAGAAATGGAATGCACCCTCGTGAACATATATGCCCCAAATGACCGCCCAACAAAATATATTGTAGAGATCTTGGGAAAGCTAAGTGATTTCAGGGCAGGAAAGGTCATTCTAGGAGGAGATTTAAATTTCTGTATGGACCCAAAAATGGACAAGACCTCACATATACAGGAAATCAGGAACACACAGATCAGGAAGATAAAAAATAGCCTACACAGAAGCCAACTGATCGATGTTTGGAGAATCTCAAATCCTGGACACAGAGACTATACTTTTTATTCACCGGTACATGGAGGTTACTCACGGATCGACTATTTTCTTGTAGACCACAGTATACTGGAGATGGTTGTCGAAACGAGAATTGAAGTAATCACAGTATCCGACCATGCTCCAATTAGTGTATCCCTGAGAGTCGTGGGAAATCAGAGGCCGATCCAGATTTGGAGACTCAACGAGGGGTTACTGATGGAGGAAACTAGCTTAACAAGGGTAAAAAAAGACCTAGAAGAATACCTCAGGTTAAACGATACAGAGGGAATATCAACAGCAACATTGTGGGATGCCCACAAAGCAGTAATTAGAGGGACCCTAATATCAGAAGGAGCTAGGAAAAAAAAGAGAAAAACAGCAAAAGGGAAAAATTAATAAAGGAGATATACGAATTGGAACGAAAACATAAAACAGCGGAAACGAAACGAGAACTATACGATGACCTGGTGAATAAAAGAAATGAACTTAAAGAACTTATGGATCAGGAAACCAGAAGAGAGTTTAACATTATTGCTAAGGAAAGATATATGTGGGGAAATAAAACAAATAAACACCTTGCGAGGATGGTACAGAAAAAGAAATCAAGGAACTACATTGAGAAGATCAAAAATGAGAAAGGAAAGGAGGTTCACACAACAAAAGAAATTGCAGAAACCTTCAGAACATACTATGAAAAACTGTATGAAGTAGAGCAGGCGACCCGATCAGAGGAGGAAAAAAGAGACAAGACTTCAAAATTCCTAGAAGAAGCTGGACTGACAAGAATAAATCAAAACAACAGGATATTGATGGACCGGCCTATAACAGTTAAAGAAATCCAAACAGCTTTGGCAGGCAGTGCTCCAGGTAAAAGCCCAGGGCCGGACGGCCTTACAGCCCTGTACTATAAAAAATTTAAGGAGATCCTTCTCCCAGTACTTTGCAGATACTTTAATGGTCTTGGAAAAGACTACAGTTTAAGCAGAGAAGCCTCGGGGGAAACTATCACAGTTATCCCCAAGGAAGGCAAAGATATAAAAAGCTGCTCAGGCTATAGACCTATATCTCTGCTAAACGCAGACATTAAATTGTTTTCAAAAGTACTGGCAGAAAGAGTCAAAACAGAGATGGGTAAACTGATCCACCCAGATCAGATGGGGTTCATCAAAGGAAGAGAGGGAAGGGATAACAGAGTTATTTTTATTTTTTATTATTATCAAAATTTTTATTAATTTTTCAACATTTCCATTCAACAATATGTTACATTATATCACACCATTGTACAATAAACATCCTTATCTGTATCCCATCCCCCCCCCGGGGAAATAACGAGAGGAAAATAAAAAGAATAAAAAAAGGGGAAGAAAAATTATCCCCCCCACCCTCACTTATTCCCAGCGGCTCTCTCCCCCCCCCTCCATACACCAAAAAAAAAACATAAAAAAAAAAAAAAATTGTGACTCCTTGGATATGAGGCTTCTAAAAAGCCATTCTATAACTTATTCCCCATTATTCCTTGTTAACCCATCCCCTAAAAACACTTTTACCAAGTGTTTAAAATCTGAGGCCGCCAGAAGGCCATAAAACCACTAATGACTTACCCCCCCCCCCCCCCACTTTTTATATCCCACCCTTCTTCCCTTCTCTATTCCACACACAAACCCTGGAGAGAGAAAAAAAAAAAAAAAAACACACACACACACCTTATTATGTAATATATCCCCTTCCCACCCTCTGGGCCCCCCCCCCCCCCAGTGCCGCACGGGAATTCTTATTGAGAGCTCAAAAACAACAAAAAAGAAAAAAGAAAAAAAATGAAGAAGAAAAAAAAAAGGAAAAAGAAAAAGGACAAACAAATTAGTCTCCACCCCCCCCCCCCACAACAGGCTGTCCACTTACATTTTCCTACAGCTCCTTAAATTATTCAATCTCTAGTGAGCATTTTTCCCATTCTGACCATATTTCTCTAAACTTTTCCTTTCTATCTTTAACCCTAGAAATCCATCTTTCTGCCTCCATAATTAAATTCACTTCTCTCTTCCATTCAAGAAGAGTTGGCTTTTTATCCTGTTTCCATAATCTAGGTATTAATAATTTTGCCGCATTTAATAAATGAGGCGTAATACTCTCCTTATATGATCCCATGGACCTCACTGACCCGTGGAATAGGAAGTTTAAAGGTGTCAGTTCTATTTCCTCGCGAGATAGCCTTCCAACCCAAGGGGCAATCTCTTGCCAAAATCCTCTAATCTTTGGGCATGACCACCACAGGTGGAGTAGGGTGCCCTCCTGTCCACATCCCCTCCAACACCTATTGTCCGCAAGCCTATACATCTGTGCCAATCTTACTGGGGTTCTGTACCACCTAGATAGAAATTTATAAGACATCTCTTGAATCTGTGAGCTTACAGATGTATGGTGTGCGGAATCAATAAGTTTTTTAATTTGTTGCGTGGTAAACCTGTGATTTAGCTCTCCTTCCCAGTCTCTAATGTAGTATGGTGTTGTTTTTCTCCGTGTCCCTAGGATTAATCTATACATTTGAGACAGTAAGTGTTTGCCCCCCCTAATCTTTACACATCTGGTTTCAAATATGGTAAGCGAGTTAAGAGGCCTTATTTTGGTTTTCCACTTTTGAAAGTGGAAGAAGGAGGAAGAAGGAGATCAGGGTTCCGCATGGGGCGAATTTGCTGCATGTGGTATCCCCGTCTATCCCCCATGCCTTCATTGATCCTACTTCCTCACCTGGGGGGAACCACGGGAATCCCTCCAGAGGAGCCAAGGGGGATATCCCAGGGTCATAATCTCCTGATTGATTTATTTTATCCCATATCCTTAGTGTATTATTAGTTAATGGTGACATCCATTTTGAGGGTCCTCTTTCTGTCTTCGGTATCCAAGGAGCTCCTGCTAGGTTCCTTCCTGCCATTGTATGCTCTAATTTTACCCATATTTTAGTTGAGTAATCGTGATTCCAATTTAGTATACGTACTAGTGCCATTGCCCTATAATATGATGTTACATCTGGCAGCCCCACTCCACCCTCTGACTTTTCTCTACACAAAATTTCATAGGCTAATCTAGGTCGTTTATCATTCCACACAAAGGAAACAAAAGCCTTCCGTATACCCTTAAAAAAACTCTGTGGGAGGGGAATTGGCACTGTATGTAAGACATAAATTATTTTAGGTAATATGTTCATTTTTATTGCATTCACCCTTCCAAACCAAGTTAAAAACTGCCCCTTCCATTTCTGAAGATCCTCTCTTACCCCTTCCATTAAGGTACCATAATTCAGGTCATATAGAAGTTTAGGGTCAGGCGTTATATGCGTCCCTAAGTAAACTAGTGATTTTTTATTCAATACGAAGCGATATGCTTCTTGTAGAGAGTTCTCCATACTTAAAGGTACATGGCTAGGAAATAATATAGACTTCTCCAAATTAATTTTAAAATTGGATAGGGCCCCAAACCTAGATACTTCTTCCATCAGAGCAGGTACTGAAGTCTGTGGTGTGGATAGATAGAACAACAGGTCATCGGCATATGCCGAGACCTTATGTTCATCCGGCCCAATACACGTCCCCTGTATTCCGTTATTTTTTCTTATTTTGCAGAGAAAGGGTTCCAATATCATTGCAAATAATAAGGGAGACAAGGGACACCCTTGTCTCGTACCATTGTATATTTGGAAATGGTCTGACAAGGTGCCATTCACCTTTACTCTTGCTCTCGGGGACGCGTACAACGCCAGCACCCAACCCATCACACGCTCTCCCACTTTTATCCACCTCAAAACCTCAGTCATAAACATCCAGCTAACCCGGTCGAAAGCTTTTTCGGCATCCATAGATAATATTATTCTGGGGGCTCTGTCCGGACCGTATTGCATCCAATGGAGGACATTTAATGCTCTTATGGTGTTGTCTCTAGCTTCATGGCCCTTCATAAAGCCTGTTTGGTCAGGATGAACTAGCTTCACTAAATGATCTTGTAGTCTAAGTGCCAAGATTTTTGACAATAACTTTGTATCGGAGTTTAACAAAGAGATTGGTCTATAATTGGCACAATGTTGGGGGTCTTTTCCTGGTTTTGGGAGGACTGTGATGTGTGCCAATAGTGCTTCTGGGGGAAGTGGATTCAGAATGTTAATCGAATTGAAGTAATCACATATTGGAGCGCCCAGGTTTTCAGAATTTTTTTTATAATATAAATTCGTAAAGCCATCTGGCCCTGGGCTTTTTCCCATTGTTAAATTTGCTATTACTCCATTCACTTCTTCCACTGTAATCGGCCTGTTTATCATCTCCGTAGCTTCTGATGGCAGTGAAGGTAACTCTGAGTCCGCAATATATTCCCTAATCTCCCCCACTCTGTATTCATTCGTGGTATTTGCTGATTCCTGTTGAATATTATATAAATTCTGATAGAATTTATGGAATTCAGCCGCAATTGCCTGTGTTTCTATTATTTTTTTGTTTTGTATAGTTAAATTATGAACATGTCTGGAGTCTTATTGTTTTTTAAGTTGTCTAGCTAAAAGGCGACCACATTTATTTCCCTGTTCATAGAACCGGTGTGCATAGTATCTATATTTATTTCTGGTTTTCTGGTCTAGACATTGTGTCAGTTTACTTCGCGCATCTTCCAGCCTCTTAGTGTCTGCTGGATCCATGGAGGATTTATGTTTTATCTCTATCTTATTTATTTCTTCCAGCAGGTCTGTTATTTCTTTTTGTTTTTCTTTTTTTTTCCTTGCCCCCCAAGCTATCAATTCCCCCCTGATCACTGACTTATGGGCCTCCCAAATAGCCTGATCAGAAGTTTCCCCAGGCATGTTCCTTTCAAAATATGTTTTGATTTTAATGGTTATATCTTCCACAACGCGGCCGTCATCTAACAGAGTCTCATTTAACCTCCAAACTTGTTCCAAGTGGCCTAATGATACTGGATGTAAGGTCATAATAACAGGTGCATGGTCTGAAATTGTTATTGATTCTATCGTACAAAATCTGATCCTTTCTAGGTAAAACTGGTCCACGAGAAAAAGATCAAGACGGGAGTACATATTGTGTATTTTGGAGTAATAGCTATAGTCTTTTATCCCCTCATGCGTTGCTCGCCATCCATCTACCAAGTGGGCAGTCCGTAAAAGCTGTTTTATGTGTTTTAGAGCCTTGAATGATATGGGTGTTTTGCCTGTTGATGTGTCTATACTTGGATTTAATACTAAATTAATATCACACCCCAAAATCAGAAATCCTTCTCTAAACTTCTCTAGTGATTTCAAGGTTTTTATCAGGAAGTTAGCCGTGCCTGTATTTGGGGCATACACTGAGGCAAATGTATAGCAGTAGCCGTTCAATTTCGCTTTTAAGAAAATGTACCTACCCTCGGGGTCTATTTGTGAAGATGTCACGATAACTGGGCATGTCTTTTTAAATGCTATGGACACTCCCCTTGCCCTTTGGATTGGAGACGGCGCATGGAACCACTGGTTAAATATGTGTAGGGGCATATTTGGTGTGGCCCCTTTCAGGAAATAAGTTTCCTGCAGGAAGGCCACATCTATAGCATAATGACTTAACTCCTGCCACAGACGCCCTCTCTTCTGGGGTGAGTTTAGGCCTCTAACATTATATGTTATTTCCTTTAATGGGCCTGCCATCCCTTATTTTCCTGAAAGGAAAAGAAGAAAAGGAAAAAAAAAAAAAAACCCCTTCCGCTTTTTCGCTGCTGTATACCTTTTTTCTGTTTCCCTGCCTGTCCAAAAGAGGGGAGAGGAGGTGGAGAACAAAGACAAACAAAGACGGACAACCACAAAAAAACAAAAAAACAAAACAAAAAAAAAACCCTGAGATTTCCCCAGAAGGAGCAAAAAGTAACCTCAACCCCCTCCCTCCCTTCCCTACACCCAATACTCTCCTTTGAGTTATCCCCTAATCGGAAGAGTTGTCCGCAGAGGGGTACACCCCCCCTGCCGACCTCTCCATCTTCCTGCACTCTTGCAGGCTTTCGTGACCCATATATCGGGCTTAGCCTACTGGGTAAAACACCCCTTTACCCCCCCATTCCTCCATATCCCTCCCCCGGGCCTTTTCCTTTTATTCCTCCCCTTTTTACCCCATACCCACTTCGTGGTGGGGCCCTTATGTCTTCTTCTCCTTGGTTTACATTCGGTATGGGGTTGGTAATCTCCCTCCTCAATACTTCAAATGATAACTTTTCCCCCCTCTCCTGTATTTATATAATATTTTTCCCCGATTAGGGGATCCTGAAGAACATTTCCTTATACCATTCTAAACAATTGTGTCGGTACATGAATAATTAATTACAACCTCCAAAAACCAAAAAAAAAAGAGAAAGGAAAAAAATAAAAAATAAAAAATAAATAAAAAATGTACTTTCTCTTTCTTTCTTTTTTGCCAGTACCTCCAGTGTCCATGTGTCTTTTTCTTGCGTGCTGTTTCCCTAAAAAAAAGAAAAAAGAAATGGGGGAAATCCACCGCATGAGGAGGGAATTTGCAAGGCTTCCTACCTCAAAAAATAAAATAAAATAAAAAATAAAAAAAAGTGGGTGTCATTGGTGCCTTGAGTGACCATGTGCCCTTTTCTTATATATTCTTTCATTCACTTCTACCAAAAATGTATTATATATACCAAAACAACAGCAACACAAAAAAAAAAAAAAAAAAATTTAGAAATATCTTCCCTCCTTTTTTCCCCTCTTTACCAAAAAAAGAAAAAAAAGAAGTTTGAAGAATATCCCCTTTCCCCCTTCCTTTCTCCTTCTAACAAAGCCCAAAAAAAAAGGAGAAAAAGTGGCCTTAATCAATGCCTTAAGTGACCATGTGCCCTTTTCTTGCATGTTATTCCATTCACTTCTACCAAAAATGTGTTATATATACCAAAAAAAAGGGGGTTTAAAACTATCTTCCCTCCCTTCACTTTTTTCTCTTTTTAAATAAATAAATAAATAAATAAATAGAGAAAAAAGAGAAAAAAATAAATAAATAAATAAATAAATAAAAAAGTTTAAAAATATCCCTTTTCCCTTCTCCTTCTAGCAAAGCAAAAAGAAAAAAAGGGGGGATTGGGTATCATCAGTGCATTAAGTGATCATGTGCCCTTTTCTTTGCCTTCTACCAAAAATGTATTATATATAAAAAAAAAAAAAAAAAAAAGAGAGGTTTTAGGAAAAAATAAATAAAAATTTGGAGAGATCACAACCCTTTTACCAGCCCACCCTACCAACCCTCCCCAAGAGTATTCCAAAAACAACCAAAGCCCCCCTTCCCACTATCCATAAGTCTCTCCCTTTCCTTTCCTTCCCGCTACAGTCTTATTTCTGTGTGTTTTTTTTCCTGGGAGGCACTTGTTTCCATGGTTCTGGGCGTTTTATATAATTTCCACTGTTATTCCTTCTCCAGTCCACAAAACCTGTTGGGGGTAATTCTAATATTTCTGTGAATGACTGCAGGTCATCCTTTGTGCGAAGAGTTGCTGTCTTGCCATTTCGTGAAGCCGTAAGACTGAATGGAAAACCCCATCGGTATTTTACTTCTACCGCACGTAAGGCTTCCAAGACTGGCCTGACACTCCTTCTTTGCATTAAAGTTCGATATGATAAGTCAGGATACAGTGAGATATGTGTTCCGTCGTGGACAATTTCCTTTTTGGTGCGAGCAGCTTTCATTATAGATTCTTTCACAGTAAATTTATGTAATTTACATATTATGTCTCTTGGTCTTTCTGCATTGGGGATGACATATGATGGGACACGATGTATTCTATCCACCTCTATGGTTTCCAGTGCCTCCTCTCCCATTATTCTGTGAAATATCTCCTGCACTGTTGGAAGTAATTCCGGACCCAAGAAAGTTTCTGGTAGTCCTTTTATACGAATGTTTTGCCTGCGATCTCTATTTTCTTGATCGTCTACTTGGTCCCTGAGGGAACTTAAGAGCTCTTCTTGATGTTTCACTGTCTCCTGTATATCTGCGACTGCCTGTGTCATTGCATCCTGTTCAACCTCAAATGATTCTACCCTGTGTCCTAGCTCACATATCTCCTCTCTTAAGCCCTCCACTGCTTGCTGGCATGACTGCTCTACCGCTGTTATCAATTGCAAAATATCAGTCTTAGTAGGGAGTGTTTTTAGAAGTTCTCTTATAGCTCTCATGTCTTTTTCTAGGTCACAGGGCTGACCTTCCAACCTTGATTGTAAGTCCCCTCCGTTTTCCACCACATTAATACATTGCGTAGTCTCCCCCTGCATTGTTTAATTTCTCTCCTGCGGGTCTGTTTCCAATTTTTGTACGTCTGTTTCTGACTCCTCATTATTCTCCAGGGATGCAGTATAACTTTTTTTGTGGGGTTTCCTCCCCAAAATCCATTACCGCTCCTCCTACAGCTTCTGGAGGAGTCCGTAGAATAGTCGAGGTAGTTGGATATTCTGGGCTAACTTGGCCCTTAGCCTTGGGATCTTCTTTATGTCCTGTTTCCCTCGAATCTTGTAACTGTTTTTGTCCCGTTGTCGACGGATGGCCCTCCTGTCCTACCCCTATCCTGATAGGCCTCAGTGGGGATTGGTTACGAACCGGGTTGTCTCCACTAGTGATTGTCCATCCTCTACCCACTGCTGGGGAGCCCTTCTCTTTAATCAGCATTCCACGGCCCGTCGAGCGGCGATCCTGTCCATCTGTTTTTGCTGTATTACGACCATTCCCTACGGGGTGTTTATTAGGTTCCATCAGTCCTCTCTTCCCCTCTGGTCGTTTCTCAGCTTGAGGTCCGTCCGTCCCTGTGCGTGGAGAAAGATAAGCCCGTATTGCTCCTGCTTGTTTTTGTGCTGTCTGTCTGCGGGTTGACATCTCCGTACTAATCCAAATGTTTAACAGTGAATAGATTATCCGCACCAGTCCGCAGCTCTACCAACTTTAAAGGTACCCCAAGGGGAAGTAGGTGTAAAAAGGAGGTTGTGGACCTAAAAAAAAAAAAGGGAGACTATCTCGCCAGCTGGTGACAGTATAACCCTTCTTCTTATGGGGCCAACGGGCACACAAAATATCCACAGCTCTGCCAGTTTTTGAGTACGCACCTAGATCATCTGTATTTGCTAGTTGGTAAGCAGACCAGCTAGAGCTTAATTTAGCAGATTGAATATATACACATATGTCTTTCCATGAGCTTCTCCATAAGTGAACATGCATATATAAAAGCACTTTATCTGCATTTTACATAGTTCAGTTCAGTTTGCTTCCCTTTCAGTCCCCTCAGTTTTGCAGTTGCTACAATTGCAAACGAGTCTCTGTGGCCAGAGGGGCCAGTATGGGTTTTAAACTGAGTCCTTGCAAAGAACTAAGTTAGCAATTAAACACAGGTGTAGTAGATTAGATGAAAATACCCTTGCACTGTGCCTTTAAATTAACCCCTTACAGAGTCCTGCTTAGTTGCCGGGTACAGACAGGACAGGAAAAAAAAAAAAAAGAAGAAGGGGGAAACAGACTCTGGGTTCAGTCCTTACAACAGTTGTTATACAGTAGTACCTCCCTTTTCTGCTCCTCTGATGTCCCTTTGAACTTGGGGGTACTCCAGGATATTCTCTGCCTGTCTTTATCACGGCTCCTGTTTCCTCTCACTCCTGTATAGCAAGGAACACATTGAGTGGGGAGGGGGGGGGGGGCCTGCTGGAGAGACAGATAGGGTTTTTTCTATTATTGCTTCTGTGCTTTTGAGTTAATGTTTTACAACCTCCCAGCATAAATCACTCCATTGAATTCACCGCTGGCCTCTCACAGCATAGGAACCACACAATCCAACATTGCAGTGTTATTACACGTTTTTTTTTTTACTTTTCCAAGCCCTTTAGAGATAGTTCAGAAAAACAGTTCCTTTCCTCTTCCCTCGTGTATAACAGTTCACAGTGTTTGCAGCTGCTTTGTTTACTATTGACTTAACGGCTGATAATTTTCCTCTCTTGCTCTTTACCTTTCTCTTATCTCCTCTCTTAGACGGATGAGGAGATGGATGGGAGCCCGCTACGTCCAGGATTATCTCTGCAGTCTCTGGTTCTCTGCAGCCTCTGGTAAGCCGATAAACACTGTGTCTGTGTGGGGGGATACAGGAGATCTCAGTCCTCTCTCCTGTTTCCCTCTAATGACACCTTCATCCTTGCGGTGGTGTACGGGACCAACTGCTCATACAGCCTGCTGTTCCTTGCCCGGGGGAACTCAGAGGGGAGGAGCCCTCACAAGCCTCTCACTCACGTCCGCTCATCAGCACTACTCCACATCGAGGAGATGATTGGGGATAACGGAGTTAGAGCCTTGCTGATCCTCCAGAAAATGAGGGAGAATGGGTCCCCAGGTCTATTCCTGTCGATCGATGCTGAGAAGGCATTCGACAGGGTAGACTGGGGACTCATGACACGAACCTTGGAAAATATGGGTTTCGGTCAGAGGATGCTAGAATGGATCGGGGCCCTCTATAGGTCTCCAACGGCCAGGATAAAAATAAATGGTAGCCTATCTGAACCCTTTGTGATGAAGAACGGTACAAGGCAGGGGTGTCCCTTGTCCCCTCTCCTGTTTGTTTTGTCTCTCGAACCTCTACTGGCCAGGGTCCGCAAAGATCCAAACATCGAAGGAGTCAAAATCGAGAAAGAGGAACACAAGTTATCTGCATTTGCGGACGATGTCCTCTTCTACGTAGTGAACCCCATAACATCAATTCCCAAGCTGATGATTCTTTGTGAGCAATATGGGGAAATCTCAAACTTTAAATTAAATCTCTCTAAAACAGAAATTCTGAACGTAAACATCAATAGGATAGAAGAAAGACTATTAAGAACAATGTTTCAATTCCCTTGGGTGAAGGAACTCAAATACTTAGGGATCCGTCTGGCAAATACAAATAAGAAAATCTACGAGATTAACTATTTACCTTTACTGGACGAAATAAAGGCTGAAATCAAAAGAGTAAAAAATCGACCAATCTCATGGATCGGGAGAATACATTTTTGTAAAATGGTCCTATTAGCTAAAATGGTATACAAATTCCAAATGATCCCTATGGCCCTACCAAAGCCCATGCTCAATATGCTTACAAAATTGATTATGAACTACATTTGGAGCCATAAGAAACACAGAATCTCCCTACAGACTCTAAAACAACCAAAAAATAAAGGTGGACTCGCTGTACCGGACATAAAAAAATACTACGAAGCAGTTGTCATATCGCGAGTAGTGGAGTGGGCCAGGGCCAACAAAGAAAAAAGGTGGGTCAATCTGGAAAATGCACTATCCAAGGTGAGACTAGACACAATAATATGGAACCCCCCCCAATTTAGAAAATTAAGCACGAAAATACACGGGATAACAAAAAACGCACTTAGAATCTGGGACACAGTAAACAAAAAAATGGAGAGGGAATTCAATTCACCCCTTATAGCACTGAAAAACAATGAATACTTTGCACCAGGGAAAACACAAGTGGGAGGAAATTGGATAAAGAAAGAATCGGCACAATTAAGAGATATAATTAAAGATGGACACTTGGTAACATATTTGGAATTAACACAGGAAAAAAGTTTGATGGAAATCAATAAATGGAGATATCAACAACTTAGTCGGTTCGTCCAGAAATTACCAACCCCATTGAGATCAGGGGAACAGTTAACAGAGATGGAAAAATTATGTTCATCGGAAAGCGTTAAAGGTACCATATCAAAGGTATATAGGATGTTAATAGAGACCGACGAGAGGGAGATACCACCATTTATTGAAAAATGGGAGAGGGAACTTAAAACACAGCACGATGGATCCCAATTAAAGAAAATGTTGAAACTGATACACTCCTCAGCAGTAGATAGCCGAACGGCGGAAATAAATTACAAATGCATCGCTAGATGGTATATAACCCCGAACAAATTAAGCAAATTTAAAGAGGGTCAATCAGAAAATTGCTGGAGGGGATGCGAGACCCCAGGTACTATGGCCCACCTATGGTTGGAGTGTCCCAAAATAAAGACATATTGGGAGAAGATTTTGGAGTTCGTAGAAGAGATTACAAAAAATAAAATAAAAAAAGACCCATGGACGGTGCTATTCCACGGAGGTGAAGTAGGGCTAAGAAAGTATAAAGAATCAATGGTCCCACACCTATTGAACGCAGCTAAGAGGCTAATTCCCAGAAAATGGCAAGAGACAGAATGCCCTACGATTTGGGAGTGGATCGACGCCGTCGAAGAGACATACACGATGGAAGAACTAAGGGAAGGGCTAGAGGGGAATAGTATAAGTCAAAGTAAGAAATGGGAAGACTGGAGGGCTTTCAAGAGGTCATGGAGTTATGCTGAAAATCTGAGGGCTGACATAGGAGTTCCTGGAGGAACTTTATAAAGAGGCTATATCTGGTGAGGGGGGGGGGGCTAGGGGAAATTAAATAGGACAGCACATTTTGTTCTCTTTCATACATTTAAACTTGAAAAAAAAAAAACTCAAATAAAATAATGTAAGTGATAAACAAAAGAAAAGAAGAAGAAAAAGAAAAGAAAAAAAGAAAAAAAAAAAAAAAAAGAAATGAGTATAATATAGTCAAAAGCACACCCTTACTAATGATGTAAAACCAAATAGAGACGCTATGGGGGCTGGCAAAAACAAAAGCTGAGCGCTCTAAAGAAACTCTACGAGGGGAGAAAAAATAAATAGATAAATAAATAAAAAAAAAAAATATATTGATTTTGACCTTGGAGGACGAGGTCCATACAGTTTTGTTCAAAATTATTCAACCCCCCAATGCTGTAAAGGGTTTTAGGGAATTTAGTGTACATTTGTAATTGTATTCAGAATGCAATCCTACAAGGACTTCATAAAGAACCATATGCAACTAATATGACATCAATTGGTTTTGTAATACAGTAGTAAATGCAAAATTCAAGGCAAAGGGCACTGTTGAAATGCTACCTGGTCGTGGCAGAAAGAAGATGCTGACTTTGACTGCTGTGCGCTACCTTAAGCGTAGAGTGGAGAAAAGTCCCCGTGTGACTGCTGAGGAACTGAGAAAAATATTTGTCAGATGTGGGTACTGAAGTTTCTGCTCAGACAATACGGCGCACATTGCATAATGAAGGCCTCCATGCCAGAACTCCCAGGCGCACCCCCTTGCTGTCTCCAAAGAATAAGAGTCGACTGCAGTATGCCGAAAGTCATGTGGGCAAACCACACACGTTTTGGGATTGTGTTCTGTGGACTGATGAAACAAAATTACAACTGTTTGGGCCCATGGATCAACGCTATGTTTGAAGGAGGAAGAACAAGGCCTATGATGAAAAGAACACCTTGCCTACTGTAAAGCATGGCGGGGGGTCAATCATGCAATGGGCTGTTTTGCTTCTGCAGGTACAGGGAAGCTTCAGCGTGTGCAAGGTACCATGAATTCTCTTCAGTACCAGGAGATATTGGATGACAATGTGATGCAGTCCGTCACAAACCTGAGGCTTGGGAGACTAAGACCTTTCAACAGGACAATACTCCCAAGCATACATCCAAGTCCACTAGAGCATGGTTGCAGATTAAAGGCTGGAACATTTTGGAGTGGCCATCGCAGTCACCAGACTTAAATCCGATTAAGAACCTCTGGTGGGACTTAAAAAAAGCAGTTGCAGTGCGCAAGCCTAAGAATGTGACTGAAGGTGGAAGCGGCGGTGGAGGAGGAGGAGGAGGTAGCCAACACAGCAGGTTTTGGTTTTTAATTGATTTATTTTTAAAATTAGGGTAAACCCCAAAAGAGTGAGACAGATCTAGGGTTGCTACCTCATCCCTTTAAACCTGAACACAGAGTTACACAGGTTCTGGGGCTAATTTGATGTCGATAAGGCACCAAGTGAGTTTAATTAGCAGCACCTTAAATCAGCCAGAGAACCTGTGTAAATAATATGTTTTTGCTTTGAAAGCTAGAAAAAAACAATGGCTGGGTAAGGCCGGCCCGGTGTCTATTCTGCACAAGGTACGGACAACTCCTCTGGGATCCATGCCTGGTTCATTTTAATGAACGTGAGCTTGTCCACATTGGATCTGGACAGGCGGCTGCGCTTGTCTGTGATAACGCCCCCTGCCGTGCTAAATACACGTTCAGACAATACACTGGCCGCAGGGCAGGCCAGCGCCTCCAAGGCGTAAAGGGCAGGCTCAGGCCATGTGCCCAATTTGGAGACCCAGAAGTTTAAGGGGGCATAGCCGTCATTCAGTACGTGTAGGGGTGTGCTCACATACTGCTCCACCATGTTGCTGAAATGCTGCCTCCTGCTAAAACGTTCCATATCAGCTGGTGGTGCTGTTTGTTATGGCGTGCTGACAAAGCTTTTCCACATTTCGGCCATGCTAACCCTGCCTTCTGAGGTGCTGGCGGTGCCCCTGCTGCGTTGGCGACCTCTTCCTCCTCCTCTGCCTTCGCTTTCTGCTTCCACTGTGGCCCCGCTGCCAGGTGGGAATTGTACCAGCAGCACGTCTAACAGCGTGCGCTTGTACTCGCGCATCTTGCGTTCACGCTCCAGTGAGGGGATTAAGGACGGTACATTGTCCTTGTAACGGGGATCCAGCAGCGTAGCCACCCAGTAATCAGCACCTGTCATAATGTGCGAAACACGCCGGTCGTTGCGGAGACACTGCAGCATGTAATTGCTCATGTGTGCCAGGCTGCCCAGAGGCAACGAAAAGCTGTCCTCTGTGGGAGGTGTATCATCTGTGTCCTCTGTATCCCCCCAGCCACGCACCAGTAATGGCCATGAGCTGGTCTGGATGCCATCCTGCTGTGAACATGGTTCCTCCTCCTCCTCCATGTCTTCCTCCTCCTCATCCTCCACCGCGTCATCCTCCAGAACTGTGCCCTTGCTAGACAATTGTGTACCTGGCCTTTGTTGGTGCACGAACCCACCACTTGTGAATGACTGCCCTGAAAGCCTTGCAAATGATCCCAATTCCTCCTCCTCCTCTTCCTCCTGTGCCACATCCTCTTCCATCATCGCCCGTAGCGTTTTTTCAAGGAGGCATAGAACTGGGATAGTCACGCTGATAGCGGCGTCATTGGCACTGGCCATGTTGGTGGAGTACTCAAAACAGCGCAACAAGGCACACAGGTCTCGCATGGAAGCCCAGTTATTGGTGGTAAAGTGGTTCTGTTCCGCAGAGCGACTCACGCGTGGAACTCCACTATCTCCTGCTGCTGCTCGCACAGTCTGGCCAGCATGTGCAAGGTGGAGTTCCACCTTGTGGGCACATAACATATGAGGCGGTGAGCGGGAAGGCCGAAGTTACGCTGCAGCGCTGCCAGGCGAGCAGCAGCAGGGGGAGAATGCCGAAAGTGCGCACAGACGGCCCGCACTTTCTGCAGCAGCTGTGGCATATTGGGATAAGTTCTCAGGAAACTCTGCACCACCAAATTCAGCACATGCGCCAGGCAAGGAATGTGCGTCAAACCGGCTAGGCCCAGAGCTGCTACGAGATTTCGCCCGTTATCGCACACCACCAGGCCTGGCTTGAGGCTCACTGACGCCAACCACTCATCGGTCTGTTCCATGTCCCTCCACAATTCCTGCGCGTTGTGTGGTTTTTCCCCCAAGCAGGAAAGTTTTAAAACTGCCTGCTGGCGTTTACCCATGGCTGTGCTGAAGTTGGTGGTGAGTTTGTTACGCTGACTGGATGAGGAGGCGGTAGAGGATGAGGAAGCGGAGTAGAAGGAGTTGGGAACAGGAGGCAAACTGAAGCGCCCTGCAATCCTCGGTGGTGGAAGGACATGCGCCAAACTGCTATCCGCCTCAGGCCCAGCTGCCACTGCATTTACCCAGTGCGCTGTTAGGGAGATATAACGTCCCTGACCGTGCTTACTGGTCCACGTATCTGTAGTTAGGTGGACCTTAGCACAGATGGCGTTGCGCAGTGCACACCTGATTTTGTCCCCCACTTGGTTGTGCAGGGAAGGGATGGCTCGCCTGGAAAAGTAGTGGCGGCTGGGCACGACGTACTGTGGGACAGCCAATGCCATCAGGCTTTTAAAACTCTGCGTCTCCACCAGACGGAATGACAGCATTTCAAAGGCCAGTAATTTTGAAATGCTGGCATTCAGGGCCAGGGATCGCGGGTGGGTAGAGGGGTACTTCCTCTTACGCTCCAGTGTTTGGGAGATGGAGAGCTGAATGCTTCCATGGGACATTGTGGAGATGTTTGGTGACCCAGGTGGTAGTGTTGCTTGCCGGTCCTCTAATTGAGGGGTGGCAGGTGGCACTGTCACTACGGAGGTGGATGAAGAGACAGAGAGGCCCGAGACTGATGCAGAAGAGGAAGCAGGAGGAGCCAGAGACCTTTCTTGGTTTTTGCGGTGTCTACTCCACTGCAGCTCGTGCTTTGCACTTAGATGCCTGGTCATGCAGGTTGTGCTCAGGTTGAGAACGTTTATGCCTCGCTTCAGGCTCTGATTGTACAACGTGCAAACCACGCGTGTCTTGTCATCAGCACATTGTGTGAAGCACTGCCACGCTAGGGAACTCCTTGGACCTGGCTTTGGTGTGCTCGGTCCCTTGCTGCGTTGGGCAGTAGCAGGCGTACTGTCTAGGGGACGGACCCTCTGCTTTGGCACCCTGCTCCCTCTTCTGCTGTGCTGGTGGCTCTGTGCGACCACCGCCTCTTCCTCCGAACTACATGGGTCACCTGCACGACCTTGATTCCATGTCGGGTCGAGGACCTCATCGTCCTCCACATCATCTTCCACCCAGTCTTCACCACTGCCCTCCTTGTCGGTCTGCACAATTGCAAAAGCACCAGCAGTTGGCAACTGTGTTTCATCATCATCATGCAAGACGTGCTGTGATGGTCCCCCCATGAACTCATCCTGAAATATAAGTGGTTTGACATCGGTGCACTCAATCTCTTCCCCTTCTGGGCCTGGGCTAGGTGGATGGCCCTGGGAACACATGCTAACAGACTCATCAAAAAGAAGAAGAGACTGCTGCATGCTTTGGGGCTCAGACTGCTTGGCTGATTTGCAAGGGGGTGAGGTGAAAGACTGATGGTGGACATCGGCTGCAGGCGCCAACTCTGAGCTTTCAGCACAAGACTGGTTGGAAAACAATGTGAAGGAACTGGAGGCACTGTCAGCAACCCAATCTACTACCGCCTGTTCTGCTCCTGGCCTCAACATTCGTAGAGCTGGATTAGGCCCGACCAAATACCGCTGCAGGCTCTGTCGGCTACTCGCACCTGAGAAAGGTGTTACACTTGTGCTTGTAGCTGGCACAGATCGACCACGTCCTCTCCCTGTAACAGGAGCTCCACCAGCAGCACCACGACCGCGGCCACGTCCCTTATTTGACGTTTTCCTCATATTTCTCAAATTTAGGGTCTTGCCCTAATTTTGAGAAATTTTAAATACAAAAAAGTGTAAGCTGGTGAAATAGGCAGAGATTCACCTATATATTTCTCTAGCTATAGCAATAAGCAGGAAGCCAGCACTAAACAATGTACTGCACAGACAGTATATCACAGGGGAAAGGTGGAGTGCTGGTGAAATGGGCAGAGATTCACCTATATATTTCTCAAATTTAGGGTCTTGCCCTAATTTTGAAAAAATGTAAATACAAAAAAGTGTAAGCTGGTGAAATATGCAGAGATTCACCTATATATTTCTCCACCTATAGCAAGAAGCAGGAACCCAGCCCTAAACAATGTACTGCACAGACAGTATATCACAGGGGACAGGTGCAGTGCTGTTGAAATATACAGAGTCACCTATAGATTGCTGACTGCCCCTATAGAAAAAAAATTCAGGAAACTCTCCCTGACTATGTACTTGACAGAAACACAGTATATCACAGGTGCACAGGTGGTGTGGCAGGTGTACTGCTGTTGAAATATTCAGAGTCACCTATAGATTGCAAACTGCCCCTATAGTTGAACAAAATTCCTAAACTATATGAAGCACAGCAGATGTCACAGGAATAGAGTGCTTGTTGATATTTCTGGAGCAACATACACCTAAAACTGTCCCTATGATTCAGCAAACTTTCCCTCACATAAGTGAAGCAGTGACAACGAGCCAGATGCCATAAGATGATGCAGATATCAAAGAAATAAAGTGTGCTTCTTGATATTTCTGGAGCAGTATAACAGCATAGACCTAACACTTTCCCTGAGCAGATTCAGCAACCTTTCCCTCACATAAGTGAAATACAGTGAAAACGAACCAGATACACCCAAGACTTTCCCTAAGCAGCAGATTCCAGCAGCCTTTTCCTATCTAGAGTGAAGCAGAGTGACGATCTGTGCTGTGTGCCTCTATCTAATATAGAGGCACGTCACATGATGGGTCACATGCTGCACTGGCCAATCACAGCCATGCCATATGTAGGCATGGCTGTGATCAGTTCCCAGTCACAGTAGTAACACGAATGGCGATTGGCTGCCGTGCAGCGCGCCAAAACATACCCGAACAAACCCAAAGTCCGTACCGAACCCGAACTTTACAGTTCGGGTTCGCTCAACCCTAATTGGAAGGGCTGAACATTTACTAGAGTTAACACCGAGGCCAGAGATATTTTTGAATCTATCAAGTTCCTTTAAAAGGATAGGGATAGAGGTGAGAGGTTCTGTAAGGAAGACAAGGGCGTCGTCCGCATACAAACTGATTTTAAACGTGTTTAGGCCTTTAGTATAACCTCTGATATCTGTGTTATTCCTGATGGCTTGGGCAAGAGGTTCAATAGCTAAAGCAAAAAGGAGGGGAGACAGAGGACAACCTTGCCTTGTGCCTCTACCTAAAGTAAAAAATTGGGAGTTATTTCCAGGAATCCTGATCTGAGTTTGAGGGGAATGATATAGGGCGTTAAAGCCCTGAAGAAATGTATCCGGGATACCAAATCTAGGGAGGAGATATGTAAGATAGGACCAATCTACGCTATCGAAGGCCTTTGTTAATGTCTAAACTTAGGAGGCAAGCTTGGCGGGAGTGCAAATTGGCGTCTTGTACTATATTGGTTACCAGTCTAATATTCTCTACAATTTGTCGGCCTTGGATAAAACCTGTTTGGTCTGAATGAACTAAAGGTGAGATGACCCTGGACAGCCTGTCGGCCAGTAATCTACCAAAGATTTTCAGATCAATGTTCAGTACAGAGATGGGGCGGAAATTTTGGGGGAGGGAATGATCTTTATGTGGCTTAGGGATGAGAGACATGTTAGCAAGGAGCATTTCCTCAGGGAATTGGTTGCCAGCCAGGATGTGGTTAAACAATTTAGTGAGGTGAGGGGCCAAAATGGTTGCAAACTTTTTACAGTAGGAGGAAGTGTAACCATCTGGTCCAGGGGCTGTGGAGGTTTTCTGCTTTCAAAGATTTTTATTGTTTTTCACAAAAAAAATAGACAAGTTACACTGTAGTTACAAATATAGGGCTCAAAAGACATATCAAAGCCCAAACAAGATAATATAGCAAAAAATATAGGCCCATATTCTTAAACAAGTTCCGCCGGCGTATATAGAGATGCGCGGCCTAAGTGTAAAGATGCGCCGTCCTATCTATGCGCCGCAGTCACAGAACCAGATCCGCCAGAAACAAGGCTGCTCTCGTCTGTCTTAACTCGTTTAAGTGTACGCGGCGTAGGCGCATATTTCTGCTGAAGGCATCCTACGCGGCCATAGAATTAGTATTCAAATATGCAAATGATGTACATAAGCAGATTCCCAAACCTACGCGCGATCGGCGTAGGCTACGCGCTGTGCGCGTAAGACGAATGGCCGGCGGAAAGTTACCCCTCATAAAGCTCGGTTAACTTTGCTCCAGACCTGAGTAAGTCAGCTTGAAAGCAAATACAGCAGCACCATCCCGGACGAGCTGAGCAACCACACTTAGGACAACACATTCGTATGCCAACATGCCAGGGGCAGGCGAGGTCTTAGCACTACTAGTGTATGCAGAGGAAGAGGAAGAGGCGCGTAGAAGGAGGAGGGCACGTAGGAGGGCACGTGAGAGGGTATACCCACAGCGCATTAGCCTCTTTGGCATGGCTGATGTGGAGGTGTATCGGCGTTTCAGATTCAGCCCTGATGCCATCCTGGAAATTACCAGAGCCCTGCAGGATGACACCACCAGCCCAACACAACGCTCACATGCAGTGCAGCCCCTGGTGAAGGTCCTGGCAACATTGCATTTCCTGGCCACTGGTTCTTTTCAAAGAACAAGTGGAGACGTGATTGGGATATCACAAACCAGCATGAGCAGATGTGTGCACCAGGTTGTCCCCGCAATCCTCAGACGCATGTCCCACCACATCATCAGACCCACCCAGGAGGTCCAGCAGGCGAAGGTAATGCGTGAGTTCTGCCAAATTGCTGGATTCCCACGCACCATCGGGGCCATTGATTGCACCCATGTGGCAATACAGGCCCCCCATGAGACACAGCACATTTATGTGAATAGGAAGCACTGGCATTCCATCAATGTCCAGGTGATCGTGGATGCCCATGGCCTCATATGGCACGTCCGTGCCAAACACCCAGGATCCAGCCATGACAGCTTCATCTACCGTCAAAGCGACATCCCAAGACAATTTGAAGAGAACGTGTATGGGGACAGCTGGCTGGTTGGTGAGTGACATGGGTGTCAGGTATGACTGTCCCCCCCCATGATGCAGACATCACGAGGGGCACATGCATGACTAACATCCTCCTGTCTTTTCCCTTCCAGGTGACTCTGCATATGCCCTGGGACCTCACATGATGACCCCATTCCGGAACCCCCAAACCCCAGGAGAGGAAAACTACAATGCTGCACACATACGCACCCGTGCAGTGGTGGAGCGCACATTTGGCCTCCTCAAGTCACGTTTCCGATGCCTGGATAAGACTGGGGGTACCCTGCTGTATTCCCCAAATTTCGTGTGCCAGATCATCGCTGCATGTTGCGTGCTGCACAACTTTGCAGTGAGAAAGGGCCTGGAGATTGATCTACGTGATGACCTGACCCCCCAACCAGACATTACCCCCCTAACTGAGGGTACCCCGTCTTCTGAGGGATCAGCAATCAGGAGATGTCTAGTGGAACGAATCTTTGAACGTTAAAAATACACATTAAACATTACACAATGAGAATGCACGCATGCACACCACTGTGGTCCCTAGCACACACACCCCACATGCACATCTCATTGGATTAGACCGAAGTACACCGCACGGTACTAAGGAGCAGCAACGCCGCGTCAAGGCTCCAATGATGTTGCTGTCCATTCATACACCTTTCACACGGACCTGGGGAGAACTTATCCCCAGCGACCAAGGGTGACACCCCTTACTGGCAGGAGTGTCACCCCCCCCCCCACATTCACACACCATTCACACTGTGCTATGCACTACTTTGTGCAGCACAAAAAATACAACAGCTCTTACTTAGAGCATAAATACAAAAATATCAAAAAGCTCTTACTTAGAGCATAAATAAAAATATACAACAGCTCTTACTTAGAGCATAAATACAAAAATATCAAAAAGCTCTTACTTAGAGCATAAAACAAAAATTAAAAAAAAATCATACTTAGAGCATAAAGAAGCCCAAATAAATCACTGGCCCCGGCGCGGACTCCGCCTGGTGCCCAGGTTCCTGGCCCTCACTTGTCTGGGGGGAGCCTCATTTGGGGGTGGTGGGGCATCAGGTGGAGGAGCCTCCCTCGGTGGATTAACATCCCCAGGTGCCTCCCTGGCTGGCTGTCTGCCCTCTAGAGCCACTGCTATACGGCTGAGCAGGGCCTCCTGGCATGCAGTCTGGGCCTGCACAGCCATCCGCAGGCCCCTGACCTCCCCCACAAGTTCGGCTGTGGTGGTTTGCAGCTCACCCAGACTTGTAATGGTGGCTGCAGAGTTTCCTGCCACATCCTGCAGAGCGTCGGGGACTGCTCCAGAGGAGGACAGGCTATTATTGAGCTGCCTCAACTCCTCCAAAATGTCCCCCATATGGCGGCTCTGCTGGTCCTGCTGCCTGGCCAGCTTTTCATGCAGGACTCCTGACACACCCCTGCTTTTATGAGTGGCCTTCCTTGGGCCAGGAGTGCCTGGGGCCCTGGAATAGGGGGAGGGCCGTGAGGGGCTGGTGGTGAGGGGCATGGGACGGGAGGGGCTGGTGGTGAGGGGCATGGGACGGGAGGGGCTGGAGAGGGTGATGGAAGACCCTGAGGGGCTGGAGATTCGGTGGTGGTGTGATGTTCCGGGCATCTCATGTGAGTCGTCAAGAAATAAAATGACCTCCTGCACACTCTGGCCCACCTTCTCTTCATTGCCCACCACCTCCTCATGGGCAATATCCTCCTCAACCACCTCCTGTGCGGAGGACTGGCCACTCCCCTCCAAAAAAGCCTGTAGGCTTCCCAGGGGGTCAGCCACTGTAGCAGGCTGCTGGGGGGACGGTGTTGGACAGCAGAAGACGGCCCAGCTCCCTCCTGCACACCTGTGGATGACACAAAAAAATCCCATGTTGGTGGACCCACACACTTGTCACATGTCCCCCCCCCAAACATGCTACACACCATATTGAAGATAAAATACACTTACCTGTCCTCATGGGTGGGTCACTGGAGTCATGGCCCTCCAGGCCCTCCACCTGCTCCCTCCGCAGGCATCTGGCAATAATTTCCTCCTCCTCTGACAGCCGGATCGGACAGGGTGGCCCACCTCCAGTGCCCCTGGCATGTTTGGCAATGGTGGCCATTTTATTTCTGACCACCCCCCGCAGGTCATTCATTTTTTTCATGATGTCCTGGGGGGTCCTCACCTCATGGCCAAGGGCATTGACCTGTGCCGTCACTTTGCGTAAGATTTCTTCCTTTTTTAATTTGCTGGTATTGCCACTCTCAGCACCATGGAGCCTGGCATCAAAGCGCTCCATTGCTGAGATAATAAATTCCCTCTCAGCAGGGCTGAAGTTTTTTTTCCTGCGGTCTTTCCTTGGCATAGCAGCAGCAGCAAAGTGAAAACTCCAATAGGGAAATACAAGGGAGTCACTTTGCACTAGCTGGGCGGATGCTTGAAGCTTTTATACACTGGGCCGGCCCAACTCAGCATGGATTTACGCCTATTGTCATTGTGCGCATGCGCAGAGGGCGGAGCACGTCCGGCACATGCGCCGTTCGGTCTGGACATCATTTGCATGGGGTCACGGATCATTATAATGCTTCACGCCCACATCCCTCCTACCGTCACTTGCGCCTACTTACGCCAACACATTTAAGTTACACGAGCGCAGCGTAGGACGCAGGTGGTTCGGGAATATGGTTCGGCTCTCGCCAAATTAAGCCGGCGGTGCACATCGGAGTTCCGCTCCGCCTCACTAAATATGCGCCGATCTACGAGAATATGGGCCATAGTATCTAACTATTTTCAATATATAGATCAGCCTTTAGACATAGATACTTCTCCGTACCTCGTAAAATAACATTCTGGATCAAAATTAAAGGGAAGCAACATATAATAAGAAAAATCTACAATCGAAGGCTCTGTTATATAGTCACTCCTAACAGAGATGTTAGCTTCATCAAGATATATACCCGGATCAGAGGAACATATAGAGTCCGGATCACAGTTGTTAAATACAGATAATTGTTCGGCAACATAGCAACTAGGTCCGGCACCCCACTTGGGCTCAAACTGTGCTGAAACTAGCTGCACAAAAGATCATAATTTACTACCTGGACCGACATCCATCAAATATGCAAACCTTCCTTGAGATCCATAAAGAGGACTCTATACATATAAAATTAAAATTATAAAACCATTGATGGGTAATATTCCCATAGGAGTAGAGTTTGTAATACAGAAACAAACATAATTCTAAGGATATGATGTCCCTATTTGAATATCAAAAAATATAGAGAGAAAGGACAAGACTGAAAGGATAGCGTATAGATTAGCACTATCCAAAAAAAAAAAAAAAAGGAAAAAGGAGAGGAAAAGAAGAAAGCGAAAGGAGAGACAAAGAAGTCTAGTAGAACAGCAAAGAGATAAGTAAATACGAGTCAGCTCGCTGATACACTCCTCGAATAGAAACCACTGAGAACAAGTGGAGTATAAATCCTCACTTGTTAAGTATATGCTATGCTGGAATACCTGGACGCAGGGAAATACCTACATGATGGGCCCATGGTTCCCATATGTTTTCGAACTTGTCCCTGGAGTCAAGCAAAATACTAGAGAGTTTTTCCTGGGTCATAATCCATGATATGTTACGCTTGGCAGCAAAAAATGATACCTTGGGCTGTTTCCAGGCTTTAGCCAAGGTAGATTTAGCCCCCAGCAAAATAAAATGGATCAAGCTCCTCGAAATTTTCGGGATCTTGGGGTCGTGAATGTTTAGAAGAGCTACTTCCGGGGATCTAGATATTTGCAGACCGCTAACTTTGTAAATAAGATTACAAATTTTATTCCAATACCGTCTAATTTTGGGACATTCCCACCATATATGGGCCATGGATCCAAATAGGCCACAACCTCTGAAGCAGATAGCTTACGAGGAAGGATACATGATTGACAACTTGGCAGGGGTAAGATACCATCTAGATAGAACTTTGAGATTGGCCTCTATCAGGGCGACATTCAAAATGCCTTTATATGCTCTCGAAAATACTATAGACCAAGAGTCCAAATCCCAGTCCAACTTCAAATCCCTTTCCCAAGCTGACATGTAGGGGGTCTTGCTGTCCTGATGAGCTAAGCACTGATATATAATAGAGATGCCACCCCTCTGCTCCTCCGCACTGCCGCACCATGTCTCATAGGCCGTGAATTGTGGCGGTAGAGGTTTCTCCTGCCATATTTTATGGAGGAAATGATGTATCTGCCCAAACCTAAAGATTTCTGAGTTAGGGAGCTTAAGCTTTTGCTGACAGTAATTAAGAGTCAAGGGTCCAGAAGCTGAAAAAAAATGTCCGATTCGGTATAGTCCTTTGTCTAACCACCACTTAAAAGAATTAATATCTAAACCTGGGATGAAGTCCGGATTATTAAAAATATGGGAGAGTGGTTTACATCTCGAGGTTAGCGTTGGAATCGATCTCAACCCATCCCAAAGCAAAAGGGAATGCGATAAGACCGGGGAGAGAACAGCGGGTCTACTCCTAGGGGGAGCCCATAACAGAAAGTCCAACGTGTACGACGGAATGGCTTGTCTTTCTATCCTAACCCAGTCTGGTTTCTCATATTTCGAGTAAATCGTCGAGAGTTGTGCTAACCGTGCTGCCTGGTAGTACCAAACCAGATTTGGTAGACCTAAACCTCCGTATTTCTTGGGTCTAAGAAGGGTATTACGGGGTAATCTGTGTCCGGACCCACCCCAAACAAACTGAATAATTTTCTTCTGCAGGGATTGGAGGTGATCCTTCCGTATTATGATTGGGATAGCCCTGAACAAGTATAACAAACGGGGTAGAAGGGTCATCTTAATAGAGTGAATCCTACCTAGCCAAGATAGTCCACTTTTAGCCCAAGTTTTCAAATCTAGTTCAAGTTTTCTGTATGTGGGTGGGAAATTTGCTGAATACAACAATTCAATTTTGGAGGGAAGGTTAATCCCGAGATATTCTAAGTATTCGTCTTTCCATTTAAAATCAAAGGAAGCTTTCAGCGCTTCCACCGTGCTAGGCAGCAAAGAAACATTAAGGGCAAAGGATTTCTTATAGTTTACTTGGAGGCCAGAAGCTTTAGAAAAGTCCCTCAATATGTTACATAAATTTGGGAGAGAAGTGACCGGGGAAGTAATAAAGAGTAACATGTCGTCCACAAATAAGCCACATTTGTGGGTTTGGGAATCACAGGAGACACCGGAAACATTGGGATTGGAGCGAATAGCAATCGCCAATGTTTCTATGGCAATGGCAAAGACCAAGGGCGAGAGGGGGCACCCCTGTCTAGTCCCCCTTGAAATTTCAAAAGGAGATGAATAATGTCCTAATAGACGAATCAGTGCTCTTGGCTTGGAATACAGGGATTTAAGTGTAAACAAAAATTTACGCCCAAATCCCCAACATTCCAATAAAAGAAATAAGTAGGGCCATTCAATAGAATCGAAAGCTTTGTGCAAGTCTAGGGACAAAAGCATACCTCTTTGTTTGGGACCCCCCTCCCAATTTGAGGGTAGAATAGAGACCACGTCTACAGCCCTCCTAATCTGATCAGGTCCTTGTCTGCCTGGGATGAATCCCACCTGGTCTTTATGAATGTATCTACTTATGAAGGATGAGAGGCGGTTGGCCAAAATTTTTGTCAGGATCTTCAAATCATTAATGAGTGAAATTGGCCTATAATTTTCCACCTCCTCCGGATTTTTGTTGGGTTTTGGTATTACTGTAATAAATGCGGTATTGAGGTGAGGATCTAGAGTAGTTCCCTTGGTTTTAGCATTGAAAAATCTAGCCATATAAGGTGCCAGTGTATCTGAGAAAGCTTTATAGTATGGAGCTGATAGTCCATCTGGACCCGGGGCCGATCCCGTTTTCATGTTCTTAATGACCTCTGTAATTTCCTCTACCGAAAAATCAGCTTCTTTATGCGTTGAAGTAAGCTTGGGAATAGGGAGTTCATGGAGGAAATTAGCAATCCCTTTGTCTCCATCACCCTGTGTAGAACTATATAATTTGGAATAAAACTCCTGGAAGGTTTGGAGAATTTTATTGGGATTGGCCGTGAAATTTTGGTTCTGATCTCTGATCTTAGGAAAGGAGAGGGTTCGCATACGTGGGGTCAATTTGGAGGCTAACATGGACCCTATTTTATCCTTCTGGTGGTAGAACCTGGCCCCACTCCACCTTATGTCCTTTTCTGCCTTTATAATCTGCATATTTATCTTCTAGCTTCCTAATGTCAATAAGCCTTTCCTTTTTAACACGTGATGCCACACAAATTATTTTACCCCTAATGGCCACTTTATGAGCTGCCCATAGAACCTCAGGAGAAACATCCTCTACATTGTTTAGGATAAAGTATTCTTTTAGAGAATTTTCTAACTCCTTGGAAACTGCAGGGTCGCTTAATAAAGATTAATTTAGACGCCAATACGTTCCCGAAGATTTAGAAAGAGCGTTCTTCACCGACAAGCAGACAATAGCGTGATCCGACCAGGAGGTATCAGCAATAGTAGCCCTAATAGAAGAGGGAATAAGATTGGGAGGGACCAAAATATGGTAGATTCTAGCGTAAAGCTTATGAGGGGCCGAATAATGGGTGAAATCCTTTTTAGTTGGGTTCAATTCCCTCCAAATGTCTATCAGTCCATGTTTATGAAGGGTACGGGCAATATTCAGACTGGCTCTAGTGGGGCGCGTTAATTGTGAGTTATATGGTTTAGATCTATCTAGCCCTTGATCAAAGGCAACATTAGAATCCCCACCAAAAATAGCCTTACCCTCTATATGAGGTAGTAGGGTCTTAAGAAGATTTTGAAAGAAAGTGGCCTGGCCCTTGTTTGGAGCGTAGTAAGAGACAGAGGAATATATCACCCCTTCAATCGAGCCCTTGACGAGTACATACCTGCCCTCCGGGTCTCTAAACGTGGCTATATGGCTAAATGGGCAATTTTTAGAAAGTAATATTGCTACCCCCCGTGTCTTATTTTCCACGTTCGCTAGTTAAAAGGTGGGATAGTGTGAGTGTAAGAACTTTGGACTATACCGAGCCGGAAAATGAGTTTCCTGGAGCATGACAACATCAAATTTAGAAGAACGATACTGATCAAAAGCTATCCTCCGTTTCCTGGGGGAATTCAGTCCCTGCACGTTATGGGTAGCAACCCTCAGCTCCCTACTCAGTCGAAGTGGGTCAGACATTTATGCAGAGGGGTGTAGATCTGCTACTATATATATGACTTACCCTACGGTGTCTTCTCTGAACAAAAGCCTTAGGCAGAGGACGAGAGGCGATAAACCAGGCCCAGCTTCTCAGGATAAGGAGGTATGGCGAAATGACTCGAGAAAAAGGTGAGAAAAGAAGAGAAGAAAAACAAAAACAAAAACAAAAACAAAAAATCATAGCCAAATAAAACATAACATATAGCATGTACTTCAAAGTACAATAGTAGCTTCTGGAGAGGAAAAATCCAACCAGAAACCTAGTTAACAACAGTCGTGAACCTCCAAACGAGGACCGACTGCCCATCCCGCAGAAGTGAAACCCGCCTGTGAGGGATGGGCGGAGGCACATGTGTGACATCCCAGCCCCAATTAGAATATAAAAAAGTACCAGTTCAAAATTACAAACAGATTCTACTTAACAACAAACCTACAGTCCCAGTCTTGTTTGCACCGCCTGTATACTGCTGTTAAAAGTATATAGGGCCAAAGGGGCTGGTAATGACCTGGGGGAGGGGGGGGGACCCATGCTATTTTTCTCAATGATTTTCATCCATATTGCAGGGACCAGACATTACATTAAAGCCGCAAGCAGTTTTAAATTACTTTTTTCCTATAGTAATGCAATTTTGTGCAGGGACAGTTCTAAACACGTGCCACTTCACAGGCATACTATAGACACCCAGCAGGTACGATATTTAAAGGAATATTAAAAAAAAATCACTTTAAGCATCATTAAAATCACTGGTCTCGAAAAACTGCAGTTTTTAAAACTTTTTTTTTCGCATTGATACATGTTCCCTGGGGCAAGACCAGGGTCCCCAAACCCGTTTTAGGACAATAACTTGCATATTAGCCTTTAAAATTAGCACTTTTGATTTTGAACGTTTGAGTCCCAAAGACTTCAATGGGGTTCTAAAGTTCGCGCAAACGATTGGTCCGTTCGAAGGTTCTGGTGCGAACCGAAACAGGGGGTGTTCGGCTCATCCCTACTCCATAGAAGATGAAGACAAATCAGATACAGGACTGCCAGGGAAGTCAAAACCCCAGACCCCATCTACCGCAGCAGCTTCAGATGTATTGATCTAGGTAGTGCAGGCCCAACCTGAGATACTGTGGTGGAAATTTTTAATTTCATATTTATACCAGGGGAACCAGTGAAAAGATGGATGTATGTTTTACTGGACTGGTTATATTTTGTGATATGACTAACTAAGAGCTTAGCTGACCTTTAAAAAATGACTTCTTCCTGGCTCATGAAATGGGTAAATGTCCCAGATGATAATTAAATTAAATCATCCTTTTGTCTTGAAGAAAAGCCAGGACAGACGGAAAGGCTCCATCACAGCAGGGGCTCTTAGCATGCTAATGTGAGAATTTGGTGGGCTGTTGATCACAGGGGTTGTTTATTACATATAACAGACGGAGACGCACCAAAAGTTACCTGAAACATTTTAGGAGACTTGAGATGCAACCAATCAGGATCTGAGGGAACTCGGAACCAATGAATATCTATGCTTGAGATGCAACCAATCAGTTTGTACGTTTTTAAACCAATAAGACCACAGGGATTTCGAAACCTGGATGGTGGGGGGAATAGGGACATGAGTATGAATCAGTCAGGCAGAGCAATGGTTCACTCTCTGGAAATGATGACCTGATCTGAATGAGACATGGTGACGTAGCATCACTGGGTTATTACAAGGTTAATCTTCTCTTTTGCTTTCCTGTAACCCTTATTTTCCAACAACTTGAATTGATATACTGTTGTGTCCATTATAGCCATATTCTCATTTGTTCTCATTCTCATTATTGATATCATTTATTAGGGATGAGCTTCGAGTTCGAGTCGAACTCATGTTCGACTCGAACATTGCCTGTTCGCCTGTTCGGCGAACAACGAACAATTTGAGGTGTTCGCAGCAAATTCGAAAAGCCGCGGAACACCCTGTTAAAGTCTATGTAGGAATAATTTTAAAGGCTAATATGCAAGTTATTGTCCTTAAAAGTGTTTGGGGACCTGGGTCCTGCCCCAGGGGACATGTATCAATTACATAGTTACATAGTTAGTCAGGTTGAAAAAAGACACAAGTCCATCCAGTTCAACCACAAAAAAAATAAACAAACAAAATAAAAAACACAATACAATCCCATACACCCAACTCCATACCCACAGTTGATCCAGAGGAAGGCAAAAAACCCCAGCAGAGCATGATCCAATTTGCTACAGCAGGGGAAAAAATTCCTTCCTGATCCCCCGAGAGGCAATCGGATTTACCCTGGATCAACTTTACCTACAAATCTTAGTACTCAGTTATTTTATGTACATTTAGGAAAGAATCCAGGCCTTTCTTAAAGCAATCTACTGAGCTGGCCAGAACCACCTCTGGAGGGAGTCTGTTCCACATTTTCACAGCTCTTACTGTGAAAAAACCTTTCCGTATTTGGAGGTGAAATCTCTTTTCCTCTAGACGTAAAGAGTGCCCCCTTGTCCTCAGTGTTGACCGTAAAGTGAATAACTCAACACCAAGTACACTGTATGGACCTCTTATATATTTGTACATGTTGATCATATCCCCCCTAATTCTCCTCTTCTTAAGAGTGAATAGATTTAGTTCTTCTAATCTTTCCTCATAGCTGAGCTCCTCCATGCCTCTTATCAGTTTGGTTGCTCTTCTCTGCACTTTCTCCAGTTCTCCGATATCCTTTTTGAGAACTGGTGCCCAAAACTGAACTGCATATTCCAGATGAGGTCTTACTAATGATTTGTACAGGGGCAAAATTATATCTCTGTCTCTGGAGTCCATACCTCTCTTAATACAAGAAAGGACTTTGCTCGCTTTGGAAACCGCAGCTTGGCATTGCATGCCATTATTGAGCTTATGATCAACTAAAACCCCCAGATCCTTCTCCACTACAGATCCCCCCAGTTGTACTCCCCCTAGTATGTATGATGCATGCATATTCTTAGCCCCCAAGTGCATAACTTTACATTTATCAACATTAAACCTCATCTGCCACTCAGTCGCCTAATTAGACAGAGCATTGAGGTCGGCTTGTAAATTGGCGACATCCTGCAAGGACGTTATTCCACTGCATAGCTTGGTGTCATCTGCAAAGACAGAAATGTTACTTTTGATCTCAGACCCAATATCATTTATAAATATATTGAAAAGTAAGGGTCCCAGCACTGAACCTTGGGGTACACCACTGATAACCTTGGACCATTCAGAGTAAGAATCATTAACCACGACTCTCTGAATTCTGTCTTTCAGCCAATTTTCTATCCATTTACAAACTGATATATCCAATCCTGTAGACCTTACCTTACACATGAGCCGTGTGTGCGGAACTGTATCGAACGCTTTTGCAAAATCCAAATATATCACGTCCACAGCCACTCCTCTGTCCAGGGTTTTACTTACCTCTTCATAAAAGGAAATCAGGTTTGTCTGACAACTTCTGTCTTTCATGAATCCATGTTGTCTGCTGCTTAAATAGTTTTTTTCCTGCAAGAACTCATCCATATGGTCTTTTATTAAACGTTCCAGTATCTTCCCAACTATAGAAGTTAGACTAACAGGTCTATAGTTACTTGGTAAAGACTTTGTTCCCTTTTTAAATATAGGCACCACATTGGCTCTACGCCAATCCAGTGGTACTATTCCTGTCATTAATGAGTCCCTAAATATTAGATACAGTGGCTTTGAAATGACAGAGCTCAACTCACCTAGGATCCGTGGGTGGATGCCATCTGGTCCAGGTGCTTTATCCACCTTTATTCTGTCTAAATATTTCTGGACCATATCACTTTTGAGCCATTGTGGATTTGGGGCTGTGTCACTCCCACCCCCATTTTGGACATGAGCTCCCCCATGCTCCATTGTATACACAGAGCTGAAGAAAGCATTTAATAAATTTGCCTTCTCTTTGTCCCCAGTCACCCACTCTAGATTATTTTGTAAGGGGGCTACATGCTCAGACTTCACCTTTTTACTATTAATATATTTAAAGAATTTTTTGGGGTTTGTCCTACTATCTTTTGCAATCCGTCGTTCATTTTGAATTTTTGCATCCTTGATTTCCTTTTTACATATCCTGTTATATTCTTTGTAACATTTAAACAACACTAGTGTTCCTTCATTTTTATATTTTTTAAAAGCTACTTTCTTATTGTTTATAGCTTTTTTAACTTTGCCCGTGAGCCACATAGGTTTTATTTTTAGCCTTTTAAACTTATTGCCCATGGGAACATACTTTGCAGTGAGGTTCCACACAGTCTTTTTGAAAAATTCCCATTTCTGTTCTGTGTTCATCTGTGTCAATAGTCCCTCCCAGTCCAAGTCCTGGAGAGCGGCCCTCATCCTTGGAAAATTTGCTCTCTTAAAATTTAGTGTTTTAATATTTCCTGTATGTATTTCTTGCTTATAGTTAACATTAAATCAAATCATGTTATGATCACTGCTACCCAGGTGTTCCTTTATCTGAACATTAGTAATAAGCTCTGCATGGTTTGAGATTATCAGGTCCAACAGAGCATCATTCCTAGTTGGGGCCTCAATAAACTGCACCATAAAATTGTCCTGCAATAGGTTTTTAAATTGTTGTCCTTTAACTGTCCCAGAAGTGCCATTAATCCAGTCAATTTCTGGGTAGTTAAAATCCCCCATTATTATCACCGTCCCAGCCCTTGCAGCCCTTTCCATCTGTGCAAGGAGCTGAGTCTCCACCTCCTCATTAACATTGGGTGGTTTATAACAAACTCCAATGATTAATTTTGAACTACGCACATCTGTATGCAGTTCCACCCATAATGCTTCAGCCTCATCACACTCTCCATCAACCAGGTTCTCTTTCACGCTTGCTTTGAGGTCACTTCTCACATAGAGACAGACCCCTCCACCTTTCCTTTTTACCCTGTCTTTCCGAAAGAGAGCATAGCCAGGAATATTAATAGCCCAGTCATGTGAGGATTGAAGCCAAGTTTCAGCAATACCGATTACATCATAGCTCTCCTCATGCACCAGAGCTTCCAACTCACCTGTTTTGCTTGGCAGACTTCTGGCATTGGTGAACAAACACTTAAATGTATTGTTACATTTTTCTCTAGTGTTTTTCATATAATTTATAGTAGTACAAATGGCACTATTATTTCCAATGGCTGTTTGCAACATGGGAACTTTGTCACCTGCCATAACCCTCCCCCCATCTATCCCCATTCCACTCTCCATTAATGTCTGACCCCTAGCTGACCTGTGTACCCGATGTAATTCTAGTTCACCCTCCCCCCTCAATCCTAGTTTAAATACTCCTCCAGCATTCCCATAAACCTCTCCCCCAGCACAGCAGACCCCCTTCCATTCAAGTGCAAACCGTCCTTAGCATATAGGTTGCACCCCAATGAAAAGTCATCCCAGTGCTCTAGAAACCCAAATCCCTCCTTCCTACACCAGGTCTTTAGCCATGCATTCAGCTCTCTAATCTCCCCCTGCCTTTCCTGTGTTGCGCATGGCACAGGCAATATTTCAGAGAATATCACCTTGGAGGTCCTTCCCTTCATCTTGCAGCCTAGTTCTTTAAATTGATTCTTAAGGAGCCTCCACCTTCCATGTATACTGTCATTGGTTCCAACGTGGACCAAGACAGCTGGGTCATGCCCAGCCCCTCCCAGTAATTTATCCACCCGGTCCACCACATGCCGAACCCTGGCACCAGGGAGACAGCAAACCATTCGGTTGAAGCGATCCTGGCGACAAATTATTCTATCAGTCCTTCTGATTATAGAATCCCCTATTACCACCAACTGTCTAGGCCTACCTGCACTCCCCTCCCCACCTCTACTAGATGGGTTGCTCTCCCGGCTGTTAGGGGTAGCAGTAACATCTAGGGCTGCCACCTCTGTGTTTGCCACCTCCACATCATCACCCAAATTGGCAAATTTGTTTTGATGCACAAATACAGGACTGGCCTTCCCTTTTTGCACGCCCCTTCCACTCCCTCTAACTACATTAACCCATCTCCCTATCTGATAATCCTGACTTGCCCCTCCACCCTCCACATCAACCTTACTGACCACCTGCTCAGCGAGCAGAGGACCCCTTTGAAGGTTGTCATTTCTACCCAGTGTTGCAACTTGCTCCTCCAGATCTCTAATACGAGCTTCCAGAAGGGCAACATGCTCACATCTGTCACAGCGGTATCCATCTTGGAGCTGTTGCACCAATTTTGCATACATGTGACACACTGTGCACTGAGCAAACCCTTCAACCCTGCTAGCACTCATTTCCCAGTTACAATACAATTACTTGTAGGAAGTTTAAGAAGTTACTTACAGTTTTAGAAGACTCCTGTCTTAACTCTTGTTTTAAACTCCTGTTTTTTAACTCATCCACTTGTATTCAAAAATCCAACTTCTGATCAGAAATTCCACAGATCTACTCTTAGCAAGGAGCCAGCTCTTATGGAGTTTTTACAGACACTTATATACTCACCTGTTACCAATTAAACACTCCCAGCAAATCCTGGTTTTTAACTCATCCACTTGTATTCAAAAATCCAACTTCTGATCAGAAATTCCACAGATCTACTCTTAGCAAGGAGCCAGAATGCAAAATGCAAAAAAAGTTTTAAAAACTGCAGTTTTTTCGGGAGCAGTGAATTTAATAATGCTAAAAGTGAAACAATATAAGTGAAATATTCCTTTAAATTTTGTACCTAGGGGGTGTGTAAAGTTAGCATGTGAAATAGTGCATGTTTCCAGTACTTAGAACTGTCCCTGCACAAAGTGTCATTTCTGAAAGAAAAAAAGTCATTTAAAACCGACTCGCGGCTATAATGAATTGTCGGCTCCCAGCAATTCAGAGAGGATTCATTCATAAATTTTTTTTTTTTTTTAATGGCGTGGAGTTCTCCCAAAATATCCATTCCAGATCCTTCAGGTCTGGTGTGGATTTTAAGGGAAACTCCACCCCAATTTTTTTTTTAAATGGCGTGGAGTTCCCCCAAAAATCCACACCAGACCCCTTGCCCGGTGGTTGTGGGGGTCTGCGGGCAGGGAGCTTATCAGAATCTGGAAGACCCCTTTAACAAAGGGGACCCCCAGATCCTGCCCCCCCATGTGAATTGGTAATGGGGTACATTTCACGAAGGAAGTGTAAATAGTTGTAAAAAACACACACACACACACCATAGAAAAAAGTCCTTTATTAATAAAAAAATAAAAAATAAATCCAGCGATGGTAATCCACTCGGTCCGGCTCCCCACTCCAATGTTGTCTGTATCCAGCGACGGGTGATCTCCTCTCCTGTCCAGCGATGAGAAGATCTTCAATGCGCAGCATCGCCGGCCTCCTCTCTCCGCCGGACACAGCCCCGGCAAATGACGCTGCTGAAGCTGTGACATTTATTTTTTAGGTGAGGCGGGGCCACCCGTCACATGACCCCGCCCCCTTTGATGCAAGGCTTCCCCAGTGACGTAGCAGAGGGTGCGTCAGAGGGGGCGGGGTCATCGCTGGACAGGAGAGGAGATCACCCGTCGCTGGATACAGACAACATTGGAGCAGGGAGCCAGACCAAGTGGATTACCATCACTGGATTTTTTATTTTTATTTTTTTATTAATAAAGGACTTTTTTCTATGGTGTGTGTGTGTGTGTGTGTGTGTGTGTTTTTACAACTATTTACACTTCCTTCATGAAATGGTAGGGGTACAATGTACCCCATTACCAATTCACATAGGGGGGCAGGATCTGGGGGTCCCCTTTGTTAAAGGGGTCTTCCAGATTCTGATAAGCCCCCCGCCCGCAGACCCCCACAACCACTGGGCAAGGGTTGTGGGGATGAGGCCCTGGTCCCCATCAACATGGGGACATCCTCCCCATGTTGAGTGCATGTGGCCTGGTACGGTTCAGGAGAGGAGGGGGCCGCACTCTGTCCCCCCCTCTTTTCTGCGGCCGGCCAGGTTAACGTGCTCAGATATGGGGTCTGGTGTGGATTTTTGGGGGAACTCCACGCCATTTTAAAAAAAAATGTGGGGTGGAGTTCCCCTTAAAATCCACAGCAGACCTGAAGGGTCTGGAATGGATATTTGGGGGGAACCCCACGTAATTTTTTTTAAAATTGACGGCGAGGTTCCCCTTAATATCCATACCAGACCTGAAGGGCCTGGTAATTGAATTTGGGGGGGACCCCCCACGCTTTTTCTTTTTTTATGAATAAACCTCTCTGAATTGCCGGGAGCCGACAATTCATTATAAGTCCGGTTTTAAATGATTTTCTTTCTTTCAGAAATGACACTTTGTGCAGGGACAGTTCTAAGTACTGGAAACATGCGCTATTTCACATGCTAACTTTACACCCCCCATAGGTATGAAATTTAAAGGAATATTTCACTTTTATTGTTTCACTTTTAGCATTATTAAATTCACTGCTCCCGAAAAAACAGCCGTTTTTAAAACTTTTTTTGCATTGATACATGTCCCCTGGGGCAGGTCCCAGGTCCCCAAACACTTTTTAGGACAATTACTTGCATATTAGCCTTTAAAATTTGCATTTCAAATGTTCGAGTCCCATAGACTTTAACGGGGTTCTAAAGTTTACACAAACATTTGGTGTGTTCGTAAGTTCTGGTGCGAACCGAACAGGGGGGTGTTCGGCTCATCCCTATCATTTATGTTATACCAGTATTCCTATGTGTATCAGCGGTATCTTCTTTGTTTTAAAGGTGATATCATTTATGGTATGGTTACGAATATCAGATTAATACAAGTTTCTTTTCTGTATCAATAAATGTAATAATTTTTTCTTTTTCGCACCACTATTCATGGTTTTAATTTTTATTACAAAAGGTTTTAATCACTTATTTTAATTATTTAAGTGAGGTATAAATATTTCCGTAACAGATGGTGCCCTGTGTGAGGAAGTTTAAAGTTGGGTGAATATTATTTCTTGTATGGTAGACAGAGCTGGTCCTAACGCCAGAAATGCTAAGCAGGTTTTTTATGTCTTTTGTGTTAACCTGTATAAATACCTAACAAACTAACAAAAAAACTTCTCAGAACTTAACTTTTTACCTTTTTGTCTATGCGATATTTTGATGAGACTGATTTTAAATAATGTCTGTATATAAAATGAAATTGCAGCAGGGTGTCAGTGCGAATCATAAGGGCTCTGTTTGGAATTTTGGAGGCAGGGGAAAAGGATATGTGCCTCTCTACCAAAAAGCTATTTCAGTTGACCCTTTGAATGAGATGAGGCCAAACTTTGTGATTTAAATTCACCTATGCGTATAGGGCTGCGTTTTCACTGGCGCAACTCCAATGTCGCATGATTCAGAATGTGACTTTGAGATGCAGCTTTAGTGCGACTGCGGTGTGGCTTTGAGTGCGATTTTGATCCAGAAATCGCATCAGCATGGTGCAGGTACCTTTTTCAGAGTCGCTGCAGCTTTGAGTCACATAGATTGGAACGGGTGCTATTGAAATCAATGGGCTGCGATTTGTAATGCAACTTTGTGTCCAAAGTCGCATGGCAAATTGCATCAGTGGAAACTGAGACTAAATCACACTGAATTATCTGGATGTATGTGAATCTGTATTTTTGTGTAAACTACTAACAGGGGATCGTAAGCTTTGTAATTAGATCTGTAAACACTGGCTATATTGTGACTGCTAAAAATTATATTGAAATTAGGTGGGCATCAGTTAAACTGCCTCCTGCACTACAAGCAATCATAGGGTCTAATCAAGCTTAACGCTTGGGAAGCCATGTGGTACAGTCATTTATTTTAGAATACTATGGAAAAGTCCACGGGGGGATTAAACTGTTTAGTAAGGAAAATCTCCGGGCTAATTTTTTAAAGGACTATAGTCAGGACAGAGATTGTTCTGGCAAGTAGTGAAAAAAAGGCAGCAACAGTGACGGGCAGTACCTGTCAACCCAATCATTGGCCAGAGCGTAGCTAACTTTGGGAAAAATCAACCTGCAAGAGGTTGTGGAATCAGTTCAAGGTCCATTGTTTTTACCCACGGGCTGGTCCAATAGAAGAAAAACGTGGCCTGCAATTGACAGGATGAACCACACACCTTTGCGGAAAACTTTGTGAAAATCGCTGAACTGAGAAATTCTATTTTAAAATAGGTACTTTCAAGCCAATACGAACGAATGAAAGAGATGCTTGGAGTACAGGGATGGTAGAATCCATAAACGGATGAGGTGAGTATTTTTAATAGGGACAAGCAGGGACAGCCACTAAAGATGGTAGTAGTTCACATCAGTGATGAACAGGGGGACGAGGAGGAACCATACAAAACAGATGTTATGGGTTTAAGAAGTACAGGTTATGATAGAAATCATGCTGATCTGTGTGATGTCTAGAGGTCATCTTTGACCTAGCTAAGTGTGTGAATGTGTGTGGGGGGGAATATGCAATATATGCAAAGGCGTGCGCACGGGGTGTGCCGGATATGCCTGGGCACACCCTAATCCTCCACTGTGCCAGCCAGGGCTTTATTCTGGTGAAATTACTGGGTTCACTAATTGCAGCGACAGTGCTGCTCGTGAGACAAGTTTGATTGATATGTATACTCCTAGAGAGACTGACCTATGGAAACTGCTCAGCCAGAAGAAATCCCCCCTTCCTCCCCCACACTGCACGTACAAGAGAGAGGTCTCAATCCTCTCTGACTCCTCCAGCCCCATCCCCTGTGTCTGCCCCGCCCACACTGCAATCCTTGCATTGAGCCTGTGTCTGAGAAATTAGATTTGTGGGCGGGAGATCTTAAAAACAGCATCTGGCAGATCCGTGGGGGCTGCTACACCAGGGTGACCAGACATCTCCGGTTTCAGGGGACAGTCCCCGGATTGAGGACATGGTCCCCGGACCAAGTCTGTCCCTGGTTTTGTCCCCGGATTGGATTTGAACAGGGGCTGGGGCAATTTCAAAGACAATCAGTGCAGAATTTTAAAAAAAATCTGAATTAGACACCCCTGCTCCACCGATCCTACTACCTTAGGGGGGTGTATTTTTCCATTATCTGTGTCCCTTTCTGATGATCATGTGCTGGTCGGAGTGGAGGGAATATTTCTTCAGCTTCGCTCGCATGTTCTTCTGCCTTGGCTCAAGTCCTGGCCAGTCATCTGCCTGCTTATCTCCTTGCCTTCCCTGGTGGAGTGATCTTCCTCCGCTCCCCACCCAGTAGTAGCCGGGGCCCAGAGAGTAAGACTTGAGAGGCTGTGAGGCGGGCGGCGGCGGCAACGGGCAGAGAGTGGCAGATTTACTGCTACAAGACAGTCGTGCTGCGAAGGATCACGTATGTATGCGATCCTGCATTTCTGGGTCCACCGGTACTCGCTAATCATTATGTACACAGGCAGAACGGTGGTCTGCCTATGTAAACAAGGCGGTCGCCGTTCTGTCAGTATGGAAGACATTGATCCTGATCCCTCACAGTGAGAAAACACTGATTAGCACACATTTAGCCCTTTGATTGCCCTAGATGTTATCCCTTTCTCAGCCAGTGTCATTAGTACAGTGACAGTGCATATTTTTAAAAAAATATGTCCCCGGATTTAATTTAAAAAATCTGGTCACCTTATGCTACACTGATTCCCCTGTGTGATCCTGCAGATACCAGCCTCTGGTGAGTGAGCAGTCCCCCATCTCCCTCCCCTCTCTCCCTCCATCTGTCCCCCCCCTTCCAGGAGCTGCCAAGTTGATTTCTTGTTCAGCTAGCACTTAGGGATGAATTAACTCTGATGTCAGGGGGCACTGTGCTAGTCTCTGATGTCAGGGGGCATTGTGCCAGTCTCTGTCAGGGTGTACTGTGCCAGTCTCTGATGTAAGGGGCACTGTGCCAGTCTCTGATGTCAGGGGGCACTGTGCCATGCTCTTATGTCAGGGGGCACTCTGCCATTCTCTGATGTAAGGGGCACTGTGCCATTCTGTAATGTAAGGGGCACTGTGCCAGTCTCTAATGTAAGGGGCACTGTGCCAGTCTCTGATGTCAGGGGGCACTGTGTCATTCTCTGATGTCAAGGGACACTTTGCCATTTTCTGTAAGGGGCACTGTGCCGTGCTCTGATGTAAGGGGTAATGTGCCATTCTCTGATTTAAGGGGCACTGTGCCATGTTCTGATGTCAGGTGTAGTGTTGCTCACGAATATTCGCATTGCGAATATTCGGCTAGAATATGGCATATTCGAGTATTCGCGAATGTTTCGAATTTCGCGGTCAATATTCGCTATTCCGAATATTCAGATTTTTTCAATTTTATTTTTAGAACAGATCACATCCTAGAGATCTCCATCGACGTCTAAAAGCATTGCTGGTATGATTAGAGACCCTGGGCCGAGTAGCTGAAGCGATCATTTTATATTGCTGAAAATTCGCAATGCGATTATTCGGCAATAGGAATATTTCGCGATTATTTTCTTCGCCCTTCTTCTGCATCAGAGCGATTTTTTAAATTTTATTTTTAGAACAGATCACATCCTAGAGATCTCCATCGACGTCTAAAAGCATTGCTGGTATGATTAGAGACCTTGGGCCGAGTAGCTGAAGCGATCATTTTATATTGCCGAATATTCGCAGTGCGAATATTCGGCAATAGGAATATTGCGCGATTATTTTCTCCGCCCTTCTTTTGCATCAGAGCCAATCAGAGTTCTCCTACCACAGTTGTCATAGGTTAGCAACCTCCATAGCAACCAATAGGAACCTGCCTGCACGGCCATTATATAAGGTCACTCCCAGCAGCATTTCATTGCAGATTCACAAGGTGGCTAGAGAATGTGGAGTGTTTCTGTGTTTCTGTGTGATCTTGCAGCATCAGCATTGTGCTTCATTGCTAGTGATTCCAGTTCATATTATCCTTCTTCTAAACTGCTTTTTTCAAAGCAAAAGACCCAACAGCTTTTTTAAAAGCTACGTTTTGTGTTGTATTGTCCACTGTCCAGGTTAGTTTAGCTTAGTGTTAGATAGATTTCTGTGTAGTAAGTGTACATATTGTTAGTGTACATTTCTTTCAGCTAGCTTAGTTTAGTGTTTGTTTAGTGCATATTTTTTATTTATTTTTTGTAGTTGTAGTCCTTGTCAGTCAGTGTAAAAAAAAAAAAAATAGCTTTAGTTTATAGTCATATAACTTTGTGTAAGCAGTTAGTGTTTGTTTAGTGCATTTTTTTAATTTTTTGTAGTCCTTGTTTTATTATAGTTTAGTAGCTGTCTGTCTATGTCTTTGTCTGCGTGCCTGTCTTTTAAAAAAAAAAAAAAATCCTTCCTCACATTTCCCCCCCAATAAAGTTTACCCCCCCCCCCCCTCCAGATCAGCAATTATGAGCGGCATACGTGGCCGTGGCCATAGCAGCAGGGGTAGGGGAGTTACTCCCAGTGCTGGGTCGCTGCCAGCACGGGGTACCTCTCGCGCCCCTACTATTGGTAGAGGATCAGGTGGAACGGGAGTCCGCCTCATCCGGGATTTTTTTTCATCGGGCAGCCGCCCGATATTGCCCTCTCAGGCTCCAGTAGTGGTGGACTATATGGGGCACAGCAGTGCCACTGAGTCGTCAGTCCCGACTCCCAGTAGTACCACCACTACACCGGTGCCTTTAGTACCCCCCCCCAGCCCCCAAGAGTCCAGCCTCTTACTGTTTGACAGCGACAGTGAGAGGGATATCTTGGGGGATGCCATGCATCAGGCAGGCATGCAGTTCTGTACTGATGGTCAGGACCTTTTTGAAGGGATGATGGAGCCGGAGGATGGGATACCTGCTGTCAGTATCCCAGAGACATCCCTTCCAAGTGGTGCTGGTGTTTTAGTGCAGGAAACACCCGCACATAGTCAGACCCAGGCGTCGGTGAGGGGACAGCGGAGCCAGGCTAGCGGCTCCATGTCAGCTGGTCCCCTCAGACCACCACATTTCAGCCCTGGGTCTGACATATCTGGGGGCGAAGACAATGGTGACACAACATGGGTGCCACCTGCCTTGTCGGTTCATAGCAGCAGTGACGACGAGCAAGGTAGGCACCCTGTGGAAACGGTGCGCCAGGTCACCAGGGAGACCAGCGTCAGGGTCTCCACTGGTGATGGCAGCAGGAGGTGTCAGCAGCAGGCAGCTCCACCTGTGCGCACCGAGTCCCAGCAGGTGCAAGTCAGCGTCACCCCATCTGACAGGAGGGCGGCGCTGAAGTCACCTGACTGGGCCTACTTCACCCTGGTGGCAGATAACCCTACCGTGGCCATCTGCCAGATCTGTCATGTCAGGGTGAAGAGAGGGAAGTGTTTGGCTCGGGTGGGTACCACAGCCCTGAACCAGCACCTGAGAATCAATCACTGGCGGGAGTATGACCAGATGAAGCGTGGTGGTGGTAGCAGCGCCACCACCACAAGTGAGCAGGGTACAGCAGCCCCTGCCACAGCTTCATCTGTTCCCAGCAGGTCCCCCCCCCGCTCCCTCACAGCACCCTCCTCGTCTGTGTCCGGCGCCAGGCGTCACTTTCCGACGCCTTTCAACGCACTGCTCCATTCACCCCTGGAGACAGACGTGTGCGTTCCCTCAATGGGCTCCTGGCAAGGGTTATTGCCCAACATCTGCTGCTCTTCAACATCATTGACTGCAACCCCTTCAGGCAGATGTTGGAGCAGGCCCAACCCCAATGGCGTGTCCCCAGCCGCCATTTCTTTGCCAGGACTGGTGTCCCTGACCTACACCAGCACATTGTGCAGAATGTAACCCTGCCGCTGGATCACGCTGTCAGCGACAGGGTGCATCTCACAATGGATGGCTGGACCAGCAGGCATGGGCAGGGGCGCTACATCAGTTTCACGGCCCATTGGGTTTCCCTCCGAGGCGCCGGGGAGGGATCGGCGGCAACAGATTTGGTGGTGCCGCCCCGGGGTGTCCAGGGGAGAACTGCTGGTCTCCCTCAAGCCACTGTCTCCGCAGCTGCTGAGCCTCACAGCAAGCGCCCCCGTAGCTACTCAAGTGTGGGGCACGTGCGCTGTCAGGCCGTGCTCCAGCTTGTTAGTTTAGGGGACCGGAGACACACTGGCCCTGCAGTGCTGACCGCACTTCAGGCTCAGGTCCAGAAGTGGCTGACACCCCGAAGGCTCAAGGCAGGTATGGTTGTCTGTGATAACAGCAGCAATCTACTCTCCGCCCTCCATGCTTGCATTAAAGAAGAAACAATATCAAGCAAGTGGACATTGATGGTCAGACTTTAAGGCCAAGGAAGTATAGTTTTGTAAAAATATATAATTTAATAGCGTATAAATAAATTGAACAGGATATACATAAAATAAATAAGTTCAAGAAAAATTATCACAAATTCATCAACAGTAAATGACCACTGTACATTCCTCCGAAGTCGCCAACGCACGTTTCGCCGTGGGGCTTCTTCAGGGCGAAGATGAGGAATATATAGTTAGCAGAGAGATAGAAACTTATCTGCAATGATACAGTGTGGCATATTAGTCAAACAAAAATATTAATCAAAATATAGAATTAAAATAAAATGCAATGCATAAAAGTGTCATAGTGTGTATTTACATGGCTGGTGGTCCCTCGATGGGTGCGTCCACGGGGCATATAAGATGGAAATATACCAAGTCGGAAGGTAAGCTTTAGGCACAAGTTTCCATATATCGAAAATCTGGTTGACAGAAATATATGTATATATATGGCAGTATTTCAATACATGAATTCTTATTATAGCTGCTGTCAACGCGCAGACACATACCATATAGAAAATAATAATAACGATGGAGTAAATGATAATAAAAATGAGGATAAGACAGAGAAAACACTAGGAACCTACATATGTGTATATGCATGCACAAGCCTAAATGCACATACATGCATGCACACACGTGAGAGAAAAAGAGAGAGAGGGGGGGAAAAGGAAAAAGAAAAAAGAAAAAAGAAAAAAGAGAAAAAGGAAAAGAAAAAATGAAAAAAATAATGAAGAAAATGTGTTGAGTAATAAGTAAAAAGGGGGAAAGAGAATCATGTGAACAAATGCATTGGATATAATTGCTACATAGTTCCTGCGGTGTTAATAAAAAAACAACAAGACCAAACGGCCACCATAATCACCTTAGGTGAGTCGAAAGAGTCAAGACTGCAAGTCCAAAAGGTGGAAGATATGTACCACAGGAAGAGTTAATACTCGGACTGTAATAGTAAAAAAATAATAAATAAAAAGTATATATATATATAACAAAAGGAGCTATTAAACAGCCTTTAAGGACTAGCATTTATGATGGAAATAAGGAGTTAATCAAAAACTCCAGGTTACCTATTTTTATGAAGTCCTGAGCACACTGGGACAACAGATGGCAGTATAACAGCAATGTGGAGGGGCTTACATAGAGAAACCCTTTCTGTAGCAGCCTTTGTATGGGGCTTTTGTACAGGCCTGTTGAGATGAAGCAATGTGTCCATTCAAAAGGTCATTCTTAAGTGTGGTAAAAATAAAGGGAACAAGTTTGGAGCAGAAGAAGTGACTTACCCTATAACTGATTGCAGCAGCAATGCGTCTGTGTCCCAGGGTGTACACACGGTGACACAGCGCCATTGCATGAGCATCAGGTTTATATAGGCTGTGGGATCACATGGACGTATAACGTGATGACGTCATAGATGCGCGCCGTTTCGATAGTGCGGCGCATAAATAGAGATCCCACTGAGGCGGACTAATATGGTATATCGCCCAAAACGGCCCACAAAGTTCAGGGCACAAAGCAAAAATTCCCCATGCCCAAACAGAAAACGCACAAGAATAGCCATCACGGCACAAACACCCAAAGAATATTAGGCACACAATGATGAATTGGGATTTTTAGCATGGCTTAGCTGTGATGATTAATATTGATGCTGGGGCTGCCATCTAGCGGTTATAAAGGGGAAATTCATCCCCAGTAGTAAACTGGAAGAAAAAGGCCCCGTTAATGATCCATTGGGTATAATATATAATAGTGTGTTTAGTGTCACTAGTGTGAGTGAAGAGACGGTGCACATGATATTTAAGATAAAAAGAGGAAACAAAAAGGGAGGGAAAAGAAAGGGGAAAGAAAAATGGAAACTGTATCTGCACATAGAAAGCAGCACATGTCAATTATTAAAAAAAATATTGACCAATACCGCTGTCAACCGGATATCAAAATATCAAATAAGAGAGCCTGCGGGTTTGATAGTTATGTTATGGGGGGAACATTAGTTGGCGTAAATTAACCCTCATAGACCGACAATACTGATCATACATGTACCCGGTGCATCCACAGAGGGGCGTCTGAGCAAGAAACACACACAAAGATACACTTTCATTACATAGGATAGAAAAAATATATATACATAATAAATATACAGAGGTAAATATCTACAAATAAGTAGTTACAGAGTACTTCCTGTGTGGGTATGGAGATTCCATCCCAATGTATCAATATTAACATTAACATGTCTTCAGATGTATAGGGTTAACAATAGCGAATGTAAAAAAGAAAAGAAAAAACCATTGTAATAGTTGTAGCAATAGCAAAAAAAGCAATTTGCTAACCCATAAATACCCTCGAATCACTATTAAAGTCAGCATTGATGAACGAGTTGGCCGACAGCCTGTAGCAATCCTATCCTATCATGGGGATATATTAAAGGTAAAATGATGATGATTAGTATAAGTGATATAAACCTATATGTCTAAGAGCACCTATTCTATTTCGATCACAGATATTTTATTCCTCACGAAAAAAAGAGAGAGGCGGAGACATGGTCAAGGAATTCAAATATTCAAGAACGGTTTGAAACTCAATGAGTCGTTCAATCCTGGCCAAAAATTCGCCTTAAGGCGATAGATCCATTGAGTCTCACGCTGTAGCACTTTCTGATCATGATTACCACCTCTAGGGTCCTCTGTAATATGGTCCAACACAGCAAACTGAACTGATGGAATTATATATTTGTGTGAAAAGGCGACATGGTGGCCCATGGTCTTGTTGAGCAGGCCGTTAGTCATATAATACATGTGATCTTTCACCCGTTTCCAAAATGGGCGGATGGTTTTACCTATATAGAAGCAGCCGCATGAGCAGAAAATAATGTATACCACCCCATGTGTTTGACATGTGACATGTTTATATAGTCTATGTGTTCCACCGTTGGGGAGGTGGATGATATGGCCTTCTTTCATAAGGTGGCAAAAATTGCATTGACCGCATCTAAAAAGGCCCGGTATCTCTGGGGTACTTGTTAACGGTTTGTAGTAGTTACTTTTCACTAGGCGATCCCTGATTGACGTAGACCGTCTAAAGGTGATACTAGGATTTTTGCCCACATATTTTGATAATGTTAAATCCGTGGTAATAAGGTGCCAATGTTTTTGTAATAGCTGGCGGATTTGGATGTGTTGATCCGAAAATGTAGTGATAAATCGCGTAACAGTACTATCAGATATTTTTTTGTTACTTTTGATAAGTGTGCTAGCTCTATCTCGTCCGGCCGCTCGATTGTATGCCTTTTTGAGGCAGGATTTACTGTATCCTCTCATAATAAGTCTGGTGTAGAGTTTGTCTGATTCGAGTTTGAATCCATTATCGTCTGAACAGTTGCGTCGCAACCGAAGGTACTGACTGTAGGGTATGGATCGTAGTAGTGGGGCAGGATGAGCACTTGCTGCGTGTAGAAGGGTGTTACCCGCCGTGGGTTTGCGGTAAAGGGATGTTTGAATGCCATTGGATTCATCGATATATATCAAGATATCCAGGAATGCAATAGCAGAGTTACTGTAGTTCATCGTAAATTTTAGATTAAACTCATTACGGTTTAAGAATTTCATGAATGCATGTAAGTCAGCTACTGTACCCGTCCAGAACATCAGTACATCATCGATGTATCTAAACCAGCTTAAAATAAACGACAAAAAATACAGATTAGACTCAGATGAAAAAAGTTTTCGCTCCCACCCCCCCAGGTACAGGTTCGCGTAGCCAGGGGCACAAGAGGTGCCCATAGCGACGCCCTGTACCTGGAGGAGGTGGGACCCATCAAAAGAAAATACATTTTTAGTGAGGATGTGAGAGAGGCATTTAAGCACAAAGCAGTTAAGTTTGTCCATTTTGGGTCCTTTTTCAACAAGGAAACCAGAGACCATTTCCAATCCCTTTTTATGGGGTATTGAGGAGTAGAGGGCTTCCACATCTATTGACACCAAGAGGCATCCAATAGGTACTGAAAGTCCATCAATGGTCCTGAGTAGGTCCGGTGTATCCTGGATATAGGATGGCAAGGAGGTTACATGGGGCCTAAGGTATTGGTCAATGAATATGCTAGCTCTTTCGGTTTTGGAGCCGACCCCAGATATTATAGGGCGGCCTGGAGGTTGTATTAAATTTTTGTGTGTTTTTGGGAGGGCATAAAAAGTTGGAATTCTGGGATGGGGAACTTGAATGCCATCAAAAATAGCTTTAGTAATTGACCCATCAAAGAGTGCTAGTTGGATTAGATCATCAAATTGTTGATTGAATTTAGTAATAATTTCTTTGTTAATAGGTAAATACCAGGTGCGGTTTTTTAGGATGTCCCAACACATATTCCTGTATTGTAGGTCATCCATTATAACCACATTTCCGCCTTTGTCAGACGGTTTGACAATTATTTCAGAGTTTTTGCTAAGTGTGTCTAAAGCTAGTTCATGTTTGGCGACAAATTTAGAGTTTGTATGTTTGACCAGGGAGAGTAATTCTACCTCCTTTATTGTCTGGATGAGAAACGCCCAGATATTGGAGTTTGTATGGAGGGAGGGGAAGTTGAGAGATTTTTTCTTTACTGCTTTTTCCAATATTTCTAGGTCCTGCCTGTACATAGAAAGCTGCAATCTCTCTCCCCTCACTTCATATGTCTCAGATACAATCTCCTGTTCTGGAGGGGCATCGTTCTCGTCCAGTAAGGAAATGAGGGTTTTAAGAGCTCGAAAGTCGGCAACTGTGAAGTTTTTCCAGATCTCCTGGTTGACGACTTCGGCCAATTTCTCTTTTCTCTCCCTGTCATACATAAATTTCAATGTAAGTTTTCGTGCAAATAAATATAAGTCTTTAATAAGATTAAATTTATTTGTTACGCTATTTGGACAAAAATTTAGACCTAGGCCGAGGAGTTCCTCCTCGGGTTGGTCCAAAGCAAATTTGGATAGGTTAATCACTTCAAGTTTAGGTGCATCATTGGTTACTACCGGTGGTCTAGATAGGGTAAGAAAGGGTGGTCTTTGGGCATTAGAATCAGGAATAACCTCGTGTGTGTTTTGAGTATTCTTGGTTATTGGTCCAAAATAATGATCTATCTGTCATTTTTTGGTAGTGTCTTTTGATATTGCACCTGACAAATTTATATTATGAGGTCTGGCTAGTGTTTGTGCCGAATCTAAGATGTTTTGACGTAGGGTCGGGTCCATTCTAGGAATGAGAGAAGAAAGACAGCTAGAATTCTCAGATGAGACACCCGGTGAAGAGGCGGGAAACATAGGCGTCAAGTTGGTTGTAGATGGTAATTGACTAGATAAAGTGGCCTCCAATGAGTTACTTACACTTTGTGCATCATCAGTGTCCGTAATTCGTTTTTTCATAAGTGCGCCGTTTAAGTACCCACCACCTTGTTGTGTTCTCTTTCTGTTATTACGTCCTTGTCGTTGGCCTCTCTCGCCAGTCTTCGAACTCTGTGAAACATGAGAGTTAGTAGAAGAATCAGAATCAGTTTTATCTTTATTATTGACTGTTCTTCTCTTTTCTCTAAAAGGGCCAGGGTTCCTACGTCCTATTTTAGGGCCATTCATAACTGGCCAGGAATACGCATAGAGGCCGGCAAATGCCATTTTGTCTCGTGCTAATTTCTCTTCTTTTTTGACCAATAATTCTTTCGTAAAACTCTGGATGTTTTCTTTTAGTCGCGCATCATATGTTGCAAAACCTTCTTTATTGAGAGTAATAATATTATCATCGTAGATTCTTTTAATTTCGCAATCTACTACTTTTAGTTCTTTCATGTAGTATTCAACCATTAGTTCCATCATTTTTTTCGAGCAGACTAAAAGGTTTTGTTCCCATCTGGTCTTGAATTCTGTATCAATAGACCAGATATTGGGAAAAACCTGTACCCGTAAACCTTTAGGGTTCATATTTTCAGTAATGTATTGCTCGAAATATCTGATGTGCCAAAAAAGGCTAGATTTTCTCTCGAAGGTTTGAAGCAGCTTATGATAAACAATCTCGAATTCAACCTCAGAGTTCGCATTAGCAGAACACGTCTTTTGAATGTCCAACATAAATCCTTCCCAATTATTCCCTGTAAAGTCAGCCATCAGTGTCACCCTGCTAGCTTGTCAAGCAAAAAAAAGGGGGGATTATATGGGAGAATTTCTTTTTTGATTAAAGACTATTGTATAACCGATAAAATGAAATAAAAAGAGATTAGTTATTACACTGAAGAAAAAGGGGAGTGGTAGCCTCAAGAACAGAGGACTTAAAACCCCCCCTGAGTGCGAAAAGACAATAGGTGTTTGCCACCTGATATATATATAATGATTGAAGGAGGAGAGGGGTTGGTTAAAGAACCTGGGGAAAAAGTTGAGAGAAGAGAAAAAAAAAAAGGGGGGGGAAGAAAAGAGAAATAAGAAAGAAGAAAAGAAGGGGAGAGGAGGAGAGAAAAGGGCGTAGGGAGAGAAAAGAGAAAATTAAGTTGGAAACACAAGGATAGCACTCACATGGGCCACATCTGTAATAATATTAAAGAAGAAACAATATCAAGCAAGTGGACATTGATGGTCAGACTTTAAGGCCAAGGAAGTATAGTTTTGTAAAAATATATAATTTAATAGCGTATAAATAAATTGAACAGGATATACATAAAATAAATAAGTTCAAGAAAAATTATCACAAATTCATCAACAGTAAATGACCACTGTACATTCCTCCGAAGTCGCCAACGCACGTTTCGCCGTGGGGCTTCTTCAGGGCGAAGATGAGGAATATATAGTTAGCAGAGAGATAGAAACTTATCTGCAATGATACAGTGTGGCATATTAGTCAAACAAAAATATTAATCAAAATATAGAATTAAAATAAAATGCAATGCATAAAAGTGTCATAGTGTGTATTTACATGGCTGGTGGTCCCTCGATGGGTGCGTCCACGGGGCATATAAGATGGAAATATACCAAGTCGGAAGGTAAGCTTTAGGCACAAGTTTCCATATATCGAAAATCTGGTTGACAGAAATATATGTATATATATGGCAGTATTTCAATACATGAATTCTTATTATAGCTGCTGTCAACGCGCAGACACATACCATATAGAAAATAATAATAACGATGGAGTAAATGATAATAAAAATGAGGATAAGACAGAGAAAACACTAGGAACCTACATATGTGTATATGCATGCACAAGCCTAAATGCACATACATGCATGCACACACGTGAGAGAAAAAGAGAGAGAGGGGGGGAAAAGGAAAAAGAAAAAAGAAAAAAGAAAAAAGAGAAAAAGGAAAAGAAAAAATGAAAAAAATAATGAAGAAAATGTGTTGAGTAATAAGTAAAAAGGGGGAAAGAGAATCATGTGAACAAATGCATTGGATATAATTGCTACATAGTTCCTGCGGTGTTAATAAAAAAACAACAAGACCAAACGGCCACCATAATCACCTTAGGTGAGTCGAAAGAGTCAAGACTGCAAGTCCAAAAGGTGGAAGATATGTACCACAGGAAGAGTTAATACTCGGACTGTAATAGTAAAAAAATAATAAATAAAAAGTATATATATATATAACAAAAGGAGCTATTAAACAGCCTTTAAGGACTAGCATTTATGATGGAAATAAGGAGTTAATCAAAAACTCCAGGTTACCTATTTTTATGATGAAGTCCTGAGCACACTGGGACAACAGATGGCAGTATAACAGCAATGTGGAGGGGCTTACATAGAGAAACCCTTTCTGTAGCAGCCTTTGTATGGGGCTTTTGTACAGGCCTGTTGAGATGAAGCAATGTGTCCATTCAAAAGGTCATTCTTAAGTGTGGTAAAAATAAAGGGAACAAGTTTGGAGCAGAAGAAGTGACTTACCCTATAACTGATTGCAGCAGCAATGCGTCTGTGTCCCAGGGTGTACACACGGTGACACAGCGCCATTGCATGAGCATCAGGTTTATATAGGCTGTGGGATCACATGGACGTATAACGTGATGACGTCATAGATGCGCGCCGTTTCGATAGTGCGGCGCATAAATAGAGATCCCACTGAGGCGGACTAATATGGTATATCGCCCAAAACGGCCCACAAAGTTCAGGGCACAAAGCAAAAATTCCCCATGCCCAAACAGAAAACGCACAAGAATAGCCATCAAGGCACAAACACCCAATGAATATTAGGCACACAATGATGAATTGGGAGCCCCATACAAAGGCTGCTACAGAAAGGGTTTCTCTATGTAAGCCCCTCCACATTGCTGTTATACTGCCATCTGTTGTCCCAGTGTGCTCAGGACTTCATAAAAATAGGTAACCTGGAGTTTTTGATTAACTCCTTATTTCCATCATAAATGCTAGTCCTTAAAGGCTGTTTAATAGCTCCTTTTGTTATATATATATATACTTTTTATTTATTATTTTTTTACTATTACAGTCCGAGTATTAACTCTTCCTGTGGTACATATCTTCCACCTTTTGGACTTGCAGTCTTGACTCTTTCGACTCACCTAAGGTGATTATGGTGGCCGTTTGGTCTTGTTGTTTTTTTATTAACACCGCAGGAACTATGTAGCAATTATATCCAATGCATTTGTTCACATGATTCTCTTTCCCCCTTTTTACTTATTACTCAACACATTTTCTTCATTATTTTTTTCATTTTTTCTTTTCCTTTTTCTCTTTTTTCTTTTTTCTTTTTTCTTTTTCCTTTTCCCCCCCTCTCTCTCTTTTTCTCTCACGTGTGTGCATGCATGTATGTGCATTTAGGCTTGTGCATGCATATACACATATGTAGGTTCCTAGTGTTTTCTCTGTCTTATCCTCATTTTTATTATCATTTACTCCATCGTTATTATTATTTTCTATATGGTATGTGTCTGCGCGTTGACAGCAGCTATAATAAGAATTCATGTATTGAAATACTGCCATATATATACATATATTTCTGTCAACCAGATTTTCGATATATGGAAACTTGTGCCTAAAGCTTACCTTCCGACTTGGTATATTTCCATCTTATATGCCCCGTGGACGCACCCATCGAGGGACCACCAGCCATGTAAATACACACTATGACACTTTTATGCATTGCATTTTATTTTAATTCTATATTTTGATTAATATTTTTGTTTGACTAATATGCCACACTGTATCATTGCAGATAAGTTTCTATCTCTCTGCTAACTATATATTCCTCATCTTCGCCCTGAAGAAGCCCCACGGCGAAACGTGCGTTGGCGACTTCGGAGGAATGTACAGTGGTCATTTACTGTTGATGAATTTGTGATAATTTTTCTTGAACTTATTTATTTTATGTATATCCTGTTCAATTTATTTATACGCTATTAAATTATATATTTTTACAAAACTATACTTCCTTGGCCTTAAAGTCTGACCATCAATGTCCACTTGCTTGATATTGTTTCTTCTTTAATATTATTACAGATGTGGCCCATGTGAGTGCTATCCTTGTGTTTCCAACTTAATTTTCTCTTTTCTCTCCCTACGCCCTTTTCTCTCCTCCTCTCCCCTTCTTTTCTTCTTTCTTATTTCTCTTTTCTTCCCCCCCCTTTTTTTTTTTTTTCTCTTCTCTCAACTTTTTCCCCAGGTTCTTTAACCAACCCCTCTCCTCCTTCAATCATTATATATATATCAGGTGGCAAACACCTATTGTCTTTTCGCACTCAGGGGGGGTTTTAAGTCCTCTGTTCTTGAGGCTACCACTCCCCTTTTTCTTCAGTGTAATAACTAATCTCTTTTTATTTCATTTTATCGGTTATACAATAGTCTTTAATCAAAAAAGAAATTCTCCCATATAATCCCCCCTTTTTTTTGCTTGACAAGCTAGCAGGGTGACACTGATGGCTGACTTTACAGGGAATAATTGGGAAGGATTTATGTTGGACATTCAAAAGACGTGTTCTGCTAATGCGAACTCTGAGGTTGAATTCGAGATTGTTTATCATAAGCTGCTTCAAACCTTCGAGAGAAAATCTAGCCTTTTTTGGCACATCAGATATTTCGAGCAATACATTACTGAAAATATGAACCCTAAAGGTTTACGGGTACAGGTTTTTCCCAATATCTGGTCTATTGATACAGAATTCAAGACCAGATGGGAACAAAACCTTTTAGTCTGCTCGAAAAAAATGATGGAACTAATGGTTGAATACTACATGAAAGAACTAAAAGTAGTAGATTGCGAAATTAAAAGAATCTACGATGATAATATTATTACTCTCAATAAAGAAGGTTTTGCAACATATGATGCGCGACTAAAAGAAAACATCCAGAGTTTTACGAAAGAATTATTGGTCAAAAAAGAAGAGAAATTAGCACGAGACAAAATGGCATTTGCCGGCCTCTATGCGTATTCCTGGCCAGTTATGAATGGCCCTAAAATAGGACGTAGGAACCCTGGCCCTTTTAGAGAAAAGAGAAGAACAGTCAATAATAAAGATAAAACTGATTCTGATTCTTCTACTAACTCTCATGTTTCACAGAGTTCGAAGACTGGCGAGAGAGGCCAACGACAAGGACGTAATAACAGAAAGAGAACACAACAAGGTGGTGGGTACTTAAACGGCGCACTTATGAAAAAACGAATTACGGACACTGATGATGCACAAAGTGTAAGTAACTCATTGGAGGCCACTTTATCTAGTCAATTACCATCTACAACCAACTTGACGCCTATGTTTCCCGCCTCTTCACCGGGTGTCTCATCTGAGAATTCTAGCTGTCTTTCTTCTCTCATTCCTAGAATGGACCCGACCCTACGTCAAAACATCTTAGATTCGGCACAAACACTAGCCAGACCTCATAATATAAATTTGTCAGGTGCAATATCAAAAGACACTACCAAAAAATGACAGATAGATCATTATTTTGGACCAATAACCAAGAATACTCAAAACACACACGAGGTTATTCCTGATTCTAATGCCCAAAGACCACCCTTTCTTACCCTATCTAGACCACCGGTAGTAACCAATGATGCACCTAAACTTGAAGTGATTAACCTATCCAAATTTGCTTTGGACCAACCCGAGGAGGAACTCCTCGGCCTAGGTCTAAATTTTTGTCCAAATAGCGTAACAAATAAATTTAATCTTATTAAAGACTTATATTTATTTGCACGAAAACTTACATTGAAATTTATGTATGACAGGGAGAGAAAAGAGAAATTGGCCGAAGTCGTCAACCAGGAGATCTGGAAAAACTTCACAGTTGCCGACTTTCGAGCTCTTAAAACCCTCATTTCCTTACTGGACGAGAACGATGCCCCTCCAGAACAGGAGATTGTATCTGAGACATATGAAGTGAGGGGAGAGAGATTGCAGCTTTCTATGTACAGGCAGGACCTAGAAATATTGGAAAAAGCAGTAAAGAAAAAATCTCTCAACTTCCCCTCCCTCCATACAAACTCCAATATCTGGGCGTTTCTCATCCAGACAATAAAGGAGGTAGAATTACTCTCCCTGGTCAAACATACAAACTCTAAATTTGTCGCCAAACATGAACTAGCTTTAGACACACTTAGCAAAAACTCTGAAATAATTGTCAAACCGTCTGACAAAGGCGGAAATGTGGTTATAATGGATGACCTACAATACAGGAATATGTGTTGGGACATCCTAAAAAACCGCACCTGGTATTTACCTATTAACAAAGAAATTATTACTAAATTCAATCAACAATTTGATGATCTAATCCAACTAGCACTCTTTGATGGGTCAATTACTAAAGCTATTTTTGATGGCATTCAAGTTCCCCATCCCAGAATTCCAACTTTTTATGCCCTCCCAAAAACACACAAAAATTTAATACAACCTCCAGGCCGCCCTATAATATCTGGGGTCGGCTCCAAAACCGAAAGAGCTAGCATATTCATTGACCAATACCTTAGGCCCCATGTAACCTCCTTGCCATCCTATATCCAGGATACACCGGACCTACTCAGGACCATTGATGGACTTTCAGTACCTATTGGATGCCTCTTGGTGTCAATAGATGTGGAAGCCCTCTACTCCTCAATACCCCATAAAAAGGGATTGGAAATGGTCTCTGGTTTCCTTGTTGAAAAAGGACCCAAAATGGACAAACTTAACTGCTTTGTGCTTAAATGCCTCTCTCACATCCTCACTAAAAATGTATTTTCTTTTGATGGGTCCCACCTCCTCCAGGTACAGGGCGTCGCTATGGGCACCTCTTGTGCCCCTGGCTACGCGAACCTGTACCTGGGGGGGTGGGAGCGAAAACTTTTTTCATCTGAGTCTAATCTGTATTTTTTGTCGTTTATTTTAAGCTGGTTTAGATACATCGATGATGTACTGATGTTCTGGACGGGTACAGTAGCTGACTTACATGCATTCATGAAATTCTTAAACCGTAATGAGTTTAATCTAAAATTTACGATGAACTACAGTAACTCTGCTATTGCATTCCTGGATATCTTGATATATATCGATGAATCCAATGGCATTCAAACATCCCTTTACCGCAAACCCACGGCGGGTAACACCCTTCTACACGCAGCAAGTGCTCATCCTGCCCCACTACTACGATCCATACCCTACAGTCAGTACCTTCGGTTGCGACGCAACTGTTCAGACGATAATGGATTCAAACTCGAATCAGACAAACTCTACACCAGACTTATTATGAGAGGATACAGTAAATCCTGCCTCAAAAAGGCATACAATCGAGCGGCCGGACGAGATAGAGCTAGCACACTTATCAAAAGTAACAAAAAAATATCTGATAGTACTGTTACGCGATTTATCACTACATTTTCGGATCAACACATCCAAATCCGCCAGCTATTACAAAAACATTGGCACCTTATTACCACGGATTTAACATTATCAAAATATGTGGGCAAAAATCCTAGTATCACCTTTAGACGGTCTACGTCAATCAGGGATCGCCTAGTGAAAAGTAACTACTACAAACCGTTAACAAGTACCCCAGAGATACCGGGCCTTTTTAGATGCGGTCAATGCAATTTTTGCCACCTTATGAAAGAAGGCCATATCATCCACCTCCCCAACGGTGGAACACATAGACTATATAAACATGTCACATGTCAAACACATGGGGTGGTATACATTATTTTCTGCTCATGCGGCTGCTTCTATATAGGTAAAACCATCCGCCCATTTTGGAAACGGGTGAAAGATCACATGTATTATATGACTAACGGCCTGCTCAACAAGACCATGGGCCACCATGTCGCCTTTTCACACAAATATATAATTCCATCAGTTCAGTTTGCTGTGTTGGACCATATTACAGAGGACCCTAGAGGTGGTAATCATGATCAGAAAGTGCTACAGCGTGAGACTCAATGGATCTATCGCCTTAAGGCGAATTTTTGGCCAGGATTGAACGACTCATTGAGTTTCAAACCGTTCTTGAATATTTGAATTCCTTGACCATGTCTCCGCCTCTCTCTTTTTTTCGTGAGGAATAAAATATCTGTGATCGAAATAGAATAGGTGCTCTTAGACATATAGGTTTATATCACTTATACTAATCATCATCATTTTACCTTTAATATATCCCCATGATAGGATAGGATTGCTACAGGCTGTCGGCCAACTCGTTCATCAATGCTGACTTTAATAGTGATTCGAGGGTATTTATGGGTTAGCAAATTGCTTTTTTTGCTATTGCTACAACTATTACAATGGTTTTTTCTTTTCTTTTTTACATTCGCTATTGTTAACCCTATACATCTGAAGACATGTTAATGTTAATATTGATACATTGGGATGGAATCTCCATACCCACACAGGAAGTACTCTGTAACTACTTATTTGTAGATATTTACCTCTGTATATTTATTATGTATATATATTTTTTCTATCCTATGTAATGAAAGTGTATCTTTGTGTGTGTTTCTTGCTCAGACGCCCCTCTGTGGATGCACCGGGTACATGTATGATCAGTATTGTCGGTCTATGAGGGTTAATTTACGCCAACTAATGTTCCCCCCATAACATAACTATCAAACCCGCAGGCTCTCTTATTTGATATTTTGATATCCGGTTGACAGCGGTATTGGTCAATATTTTTTTTAATAATTGACATGTGCTGCTTTCTATGTGCAGATACAGTTTCCATTTTTCTTTCCCCTTTCTTTTCCCTCCCTTTTTGTTTCCTCTTTTTATCTTAAATATCATGTGCACCGTCTCTTCACTCACACTAGTGACACTAAACACACTATTATATATTATACCCAATGGATCATTAACGGGGCCTTTTTCTTCCAGTTTACTACTGGGGATGAATTTCCCCTTTATAACCGCTAGATGGCAGCCCCAGCATCAATATTAATCATCACAGCTAAGCCATGCTAAAAATCCCAATTCATCATTGTGTGCCTAATATTCATTGGGTGTTTGTGCCGTGATGGCTATTCTTGTGCGTTTTCTGTTTGGGCATGGGGAATTTTTGCTTTGTGCCCTGAACTTTGTGGGCCGTTTTGGGCGATATACCATATTAGTCCGCCTCAGTGGGATCTCTATTTATGCGCCGCACTATCGAAACGGCGCGCATCTATGACGTCATCACGTTATACGTCCATGTGATCCCACAGCCTATATAAACCTGATGCTCATGCAATGGCGCTGTGTCACCGTGTGTACACCCTGGGACACAGACGCATTGCTGCTGCAATCAGTTATAGGGTAAGTCACTTCTTCTGCTCCAAACTTGTTCCCTTTATTTTTACCACACTTAAGAATGACCTTTTGAATGGACACATTGCTTCATCTCAACAGGCCTGTACAAAAGCCCCATACAAAGGCTGCTACAGAAAGGGTTTCTCTATGTAAGCCCCTCCACATTGCTGTTATACTGCCATCTGTTGTCCCAGTGTGCTCAGGACTTCATAAAAATAGGTAACCTGGAGTTTTTGATTAACTCCTTATTTCCATCATAAATGCTAGTCCTTAAAGGCTGTTTAATAGCTCCTTTTGTTATATATATATATACTTTTTATTTATTATTTTTTTACTATTACAGTCCGAGTATTAACTCTTCCTGTGGTACATATCTTCCACCTTTTGGACTTGCAGTCTTGACTCTTTCGACTCACCTAAGGTGATTATGGTGGCCGTTTGGTCTTGTTGTTTTTTTATTAACACCGCAGGAACTATGTAGCAATTATATCCAATGCATTTGTTCACATGATTCTCTTTCCCCCTTTTTACTTATTACTCAACACATTTTCTTCATTATTTTTTTCATTTTTTCTTTTCCTTTTTCTCTTTTTTCTTTTTTCTTTTTTCTTTTTCCTTTTCCCCCCCTCTCTCTCTTTTTCTCTCACGTGTGTGCATGCATGTATGTGCATTTAGGCTTGTGCATGCATATACACATATGTAGGTTCCTAGTGTTTTCTCTGTCTTATCCTCATTTTTATTATCATTTACTCCATCGTTATTATTATTTTCTATATGGTATGTGTCTGCGCGTTGACAGCAGCTATAATAAGAATTCATGTATTGAAATACTGCCATATATATACATATATTTCTGTCAACCAGATTTTCGATATATGGAAACTTGTGCCTAAAGCTTACCTTCCGACTTGGTATATTTCCATCTTATATGCCCCGTGGACGCACCCATCGAGGGACCACCAGCCATGTAAATACACACTATGACACTTTTATGCATTGCATTTTATTTTAATTCTATATTTTGATTAATATTTTTGTTTGACTAATATGCCACACTGTATCATTGCAGATAAGTTTCTATCTCTCTGCTAACTATATATTCCTCATCTTCGCCCTGAAGAAGCCCCACGGCGAAACGTGCGTTGGCGACTTCGGAGGAATGTACAGTGGTCATTTACTGTTGATGAATTTGTGATAATTTTTCTTGAACTTATTTATTTTATGTATATCCTGTTCAATTTATTTATACGCTATTAAATTATATATTTTTACAAAACTATACTTCCTTGGCCTTAAAGTCTGACCATCAATGTCCACTTGCTTGATATTGTTTCTTCTTTAATATTATTACAGATGTGGCCCATGTGAGTGCTATCCTTGTGTTTCCAACTTAATTTTCTCTTTTCTCTCCCTACGCCCTTTTCTCTCTCCTCCTCTCCCCTTCTTTTCTTCTTTCTTATTTCTCTTTTCTTCCCCCCCCTTTTTTTTTCTCTTCTCTCAACTTTTTCCCCAGGTTCTTTAACCAACCCCTCTCCTCCTTCAATCCTCCATGCTTGCAGTCTGACCCACGTGCCCTGTCTGGCACATGTCCTCAACCTTGTGGTGCAGAAGTTCCTGCGCACCTATCCCGGGTTGAGTGACATTGTGCTAAGGGTGCGTAGGATTGCCAGCCACTTCAGGCGCTCCCCAACCGCTACCGCGTCCCTGTCCAAGTTGCAGCGGGTCAACAGGCTGCCCCTTCACAGGCTGATTGTGGACAGTGTGACGCGGTGGAACTCCACCCTCCACATGCTGGAGAGGTTTTGGGAGCAGCGAAGGGCGGTGAGGGAGTACCTGCTGGAAATAGTCAATGACGGGCCTTCACAAACCCTCCCGTACATCACCTGTGCGGTGTGGGGGCAGATACACCAGGTCTGCCATGTGTTGGCCCCTTTCGAGCAGGCGACCAAGATGGTCAGCAGGGAGCATGTAGGCCTCAATGACGTGCTCCCTATAGTGTTCCTGCTGGACAGGACACTAGATCGCCTGCTCGAAGCTGGGGAGAGTGCCTTGGTGGAGCAGGAGGAGGCAACACTGCTCCACCAAGACCAGGCCCAGGACGAGGAGGAGGAGGATGATGATGATGAGGAGGTTACTGGTGTCGTCCTGGAGTCAGGGCCTGGTCAGGAGGGAGAGCCGGTGTTGGGGGCACCGATAGTCCGGGGGTTGGGCATCTCTGAGCGTGAGCAGCAGGGCTGTGCTCTTCCCCATGGCTGCCCACATGCTGAGATGCCTCAGGAGGGACCCCCGGGTTAAGACCATCAAGGAGAGGGATGAATTTTGGATGGCCACCCTTTTAGATCCCAGGTGCAAGGGGAAACTGGAGCAGTTCATCCCAGCCAGCCGGAGGCAGCGCCGGATGGAGGAACTGCAGGCAGGCATAGTCAGCCGGTTGGAGCAGGCAACCCCCCCGGCCTCCAGTTGTCCCCCCTCATCTCACCCAGCAGGTGGCTGCACCCAGCAGCAGCCGAGCAGGGGACCTAATGGGTTAGATGAGGATGTTCTTCCAATCTGAGCGACCCAGTACCAGCAGCAGCAGCAGCAGTCACCACCAGCGGCTGGCCCACATGGTGGCAGATTACATGGCGTCCGTCGGTGCTTCTGACAGTATGATTACCGACGACCCCATGGAGTACTGGGTTGCCAGATTGGACAACTGCCGCGAGCTCGCTCAGTATGCGCTGGAGTTATTGTCTTGCCCCCCCTCCAGCGTACTATCTGAGCGGACATTCAGCGCGGCAGGTGGGGTGGTCATGGACAAGAGGACCCGTCTGTCCACAGACTCCGTGGACAGACTCACATTCATCAAGATGAATGAGTCCTGGATCGGCAGTGACTTTCTGGCACCCGCCGTCGGTTCAGGGCGCTGAAGGGTCCCTTGTCATGCATTCCCTGATGTATTTACAGTGATGAAAATAATTATTTGCACACCTGAGAAAATCATTGTTAATATTTGGTACAGTAGCCTTTGTTTGCAATTACAGAGGTCAAACCTTTCTTGTAGTTTTTCACCAGGTTTGCACACACTGGAGGAGGGATTTTGGACCACTTCTCCACACAGATCTTCTCTAGATCAGTCAGGTTTCTGGGCTGTCGCTGAGAAACACGGAGTTTGAGCTCCCTCCAAAGATTCCCTATTATGTATTGTCAATGTCTACTACTACTACTACTACTACTGCTGCTCAGTCAAGACACCTATGTCACAAGTTATTTGCCACTTTATACTACTATTACCACTGCTGCTCATCACGGCACCTCCTGCCCAAGTGATTTGACTCTGTATCTACTACTACTACTACTGCTGCTCGGTCAAGACACCTATGTCACTAGTTATTTGCCACTCTATACTACTATTACCACTGCTGCTCATCATGGCACCTCCTGCCCAAGTGATTTGACTCTGTATTTACTACTACTACTACTGCTGCTCAGTCAAGACACCTATGTCACTAGTTATTTGCCACTCTATACTACTATTGTCAATGTCTACTACTACTGCTGCTCGGTCAAGACACCTATGTCACTAGTTATTTGCCACTCTATACTACTATTACCACTGCTGCTCATCATGGCACCTCCTGCCGAAGTGATTTGACTCTGTATCTACTACTACTACTACTACTACTACTGCTGCTCGGTCAAGACACCTATGTCACTAGTTATTTGCCACTCTATACTACTATTACCACTGCTGCTCATCATGGCACCTCCTGCCGAAGTGATTTGACTCTGTATCTACTACTACTACTACTACTACTGCTGCTCGGTCAAGACACCTATGTCACTAGTTATTTGCCACTCTATACTACTATTACCACTGCTGCTCATCATGGCACCTCCTGCCCAAGTGATATGACACTGTATCTACTACTACTACTACTACTACTGCTGCTCAGTCAAGACACCTATGTCACTAGTTATTTGCCACTCTATACTACTATTACCACTGCTGCTGCTGCTGCTGCTGCTGTTCATCATGGCACCTCTTGCCCAAGTGATTTGGCACTGTATTGTCAATGTCTACTACTACTACTACTACTGCTGCTCAGTCAAGACACCTATGTCACAAGTTATTTGCCACTCTATACTACTATTACCACTGCTGCTGCTGCTGTTCATGGCACCTCTTTCCCGAGTGATTTGACAATATATTGTCTACTGTTACTACTACTGCTGCTGCTCACGACACCTATGTCACAAGTTATTTGACACTATAGACTACTATGGCCACTACTGATGCTGTAAAGTCTTGCCCAAGTGTTTAGATGCTATCTAGTACTATTACCACTACTGCTTGTAAATGCTGCCTGTGTGATAATTACATTATATTTTAATACTACTGCTGCAGCCTCCATGTTGAGTAATGCTTCATGACCTCTCTGGCACAGCGGATCCACCAACAGCCTCCGCTACAAGCTACCAGACCGGATCGTAATAGCAAGTGTAACTAAAACAATGAACTTTATGTTAAACCCTGGTTTGCGGCCTTTATACTGCAACCATTAGCCTGTCTGCAAGAGCAAATCTGCACTCTCTCTCTCTTTCTTGCTCTCTCTCTCTATATCTATATATATATATATATATATATATTGTTGCTTTTGTTATGTTCATTTTTCAACAGTTTAGTTTGTGTTCGTCGTGTCTGTGTCCGTGTACTTTAGTTTGTCCTAGGTTTGTGTTACATAAAATAATAGTATAACATTTTTTTTGCTTATTATGAAGTTAGATGTGTTGATGTTGATGTTGATGTGTTAGATGTGAAGTTAGATGTGTTGAAAAACCTAAAAATCTATCTCAAAAAGAAAGGAAACTTTTCAAAAAAATAACATTTTTTATTTAAAAAAAAAAACAAACGTAATTAAGCATGCGCTGCTGAAGCTCTGCCATCTCTGAATAATTTTTTAATTGTTGCTGCTCCAGCTGCTGATTCTGCTGGTCCAGATAACGAATTCTTTTTTGATTAGAGAGGATCTTGGCATTCGTTTTCTGGATCACAGCCTGCTTCCGCAGCATATTTTTTGCAACTGTTAGGATATAAGAAAAAAACATTTGGATTTCAAAGACCGTTACCAAATAAATAAAATATTTATGTTGCTTATTAAACAATCATTATCATGTCTATACACTTGTTATGTGTCTAGCACATACAGGGAGTGCAGAATTATTGGGCAAATTAGTATTTTGACCACATCATCCTCTTTATGCATGTTGTCTTACAAGCTGTATAGGCTTGAAAGCCTACTACCAATTAGGCATATTAGGTAATGTACATCTCTGTAATGAGAAGGTGTGTGGTCTAATGACATCAACACTCTATATCAGGTGTGCACAATTATTAGTCAACTTCCTTTCCTTTTGCAAAATGGGTCAAGAGAAGGACTTGACAGGCTCTGAAAAGTCAAAAATAGTGAGATATCTTGCAGAGGGATGCAGCACTCTTAAAATTGCAAAGCTTCTGAAGCGTGATCATCGAACAATCAAGCGTTTCATTCAAAATAGTCAACAGGGTCGCAAGAAGCGTGTGGAAAAACCAAGGCGCAAAATAACTGCCCATGAACTGAGAAAAGTCAAGCGTGCAGCTGCCAAGATGCCACTTGCCACCAGTTTGGCTATATTTCAGAGCTGCAACATCACTGGAGTGCCCAAAAGCACAAGGTGTGCAATACTCAGAGACATGGCCAAGGTAAGAAAGGCTGAAAAACGACGACCACTGAACAAGACACACAAGCTGAAACGTCAAGACTGGGCCTAGAAATATCTCAAGAATGATTTTTCTAAGGTTTTATGGACTGCTGAAATGAGAGTGAGTCTTGATCGGCCAGATGGATGGGCCCGTGGCTGGATTGGTAAAGGGCAGAGAGCTCCAGTCCGACTCAGACACCAGCAAGGTGGAGGTGGAGTACTGGTTTGGACTGGTATCATCAAAGATGAGCTTGTGGGGCCTTTTCGGGTTGAGGATGGAGTCAAGCTCAACTCCCAGTCCTACTGCCAGTTTCTGGAAGACACCTTCTTCAAGCAGTGGTACAGGAAGAAGTCTGCATCCTTCAAGAAAAACATGATTTTCATGCAGGACAATGCTCCATCACACGCGTCCAAGTACTCCACAGCGTGGCTGGCAAGAAAGGGTATAAAAGAAGAAAAACTAATGACATGGCCTCCTTGTTCACCTGATCTGAACCACATTGAGAACCTGTGGTCCATCATCAAATGTGAGATTTACAAGGAGGGAAAACAGTACACCTCTCTGAACAGTGTCTGGGAGGCTGTGGTTGCTGCTGCACGAAATGTTGATGGTGAACAGATCAAAACACTGACAGAATCCATGGATGGCAGGCTTTTTAGTGTCCATGCAAAGAAAGGTGGCTATATTGGTCACTTATTTGTTTTTGTTTTGTTTTTGAATGTCAGAAATGTATATTTGAGAATGTTCAGATGTTATATTGGTTTCACTGGTAAAAATAATTAATTGAAATGGGTATATATTTTTTTTTGTTAAGTTGCCTAATAATTATGCACAGTAATAGTAGTCACCTGCACACACAGATATCACCCTAAAATATCTAAAACTAAAAAAAAACAAAAAACTACTTCAAAAAATATTCAGCTTTGATATTAATGAGTTTTTTGGGTTCATTGAGAACATGGTTGTTGTTCAATAATAAAATGAATCCTCAAAAATACAACTTGCCTAATAATTCTACACTACCTGTATACTTCTATCATAAATACCATATTATGGTTCTGAAATCTGACGGGTGCGCTTTAAATGTTGTCCATTTTTATATCTACATTTTATTGTTAAAATGTTATTAAGCTTTGTGCACATAATTACCCTTCTGACCGAGGCTCATAGCAACGGTCTCTTCCACCTCCTCGACCTCCCCTGCAGCCGTGATTTCACCAGCAATTTGGGGGGAGGGGTAAGCTCCTCATCTTGCGCCTCAACATCAACAGGAGCTGGGGTTGGCGAGTGGGAGGGCCCTGGCTGCTCCTCCTCATCTCTCTCCTCCTCTGCCGCATCCTCCTCTTCATCCTCCTCCTCGACGGCCTGTCGCCTTGTGCGCTTGGGGCACACAGCTGGTAGAGTAGCTCCTATAATAACACAATGTTCATATATGTAAAAATGTTTTCTAATGACGTATGCAAATTCTGTGTACTCTGCTGTATTGTATATGAATACAAATTAATTTATATAGACAGTTAACCAATGGGACAATGTTATATTAAAGGGTCTTGTGGGCACTACAGGGGACTGAGCGTGAGCTGGGCTGCCACCGTGGTAAAATGAGCTGTTTTTGTCTCCTTTGTTTTGTTCAGACGATCTCATGTTAAAAAAAGGGCCTGATGGAGCACACGGATTACTATAACAACCCCACGCCTAACACAGGAATTTAGTGGGAATCTATATATATAAAACTCAACGTGTGTGTGCATGTATGTATGTATGTTCCAGCATCACGTCCAAACGGCTAAAGATATTTACATGAAACTTGGCACACAGGTTACTTATATGTCAGCCACAAACATAGGATAGGTGGTTTAACCCTTACCCACCCCCATTTGCCATGGTCGGGGTTTTTCTTTAAAGTCCCATTCAACTCTATGGGAAATACATGTTACTTCATAACAGCTGTAGATATTTCGATAACACTTGGTCACATGTTACTTATACGTCCACTTAAAGTATAGGATCGTTAATTTATCCCTTAGCTACCCCCATTGGTGAGGGTCGGGGTTTTTGTTTAAAGTCCCATGCAAAGCAATGGGAAAAGTATGTTCCCACATAACTTCTGTGTTCTTGTCTGCTGTCCCATGTCTTTTTTCAACAGTACTATGAATACCTTGGCTGGTGGTGATATAAGTTACCACAACATGGCGTCTGGGTTAACAACATCTGACCTTACATTAATTACATATGACCTTACATAACTGTCACCAAAGGAGCTGCGGTGGCTCAACGCGATTGCCACTGCGCTGACAAGCCATTCACCTCTGCAGCTAGGGGTTCGGATCACGCTCTCGGCTACATGTGAATTGAGTTTGGTGGTCTAAGCCCGGCCCCTGGTGGGTGTGCTATGCGAGGTAAGCCTGCGCTTAGTACGCCCACCCCCCTCCCACAAAAACCACCACACTTACACATGCACTAGAAATTGGGTTAACATGCACGCACTCTGACCACGCGGTCTCTAAAAAGAGAGGCGAAGGACTAACGGGGCTGGTTGAGCGGGCAAATCCTCTCACTCCCGTTGGGCTTCAAAGCGGAGCAGGTAGGACGGGCTGTGTGGGAGGACCCCCTCACACCCGCCATTGCCACCCGGGGCATGGAGAAAGGTGGCAGATTGCCTCTGGGGGAGGCCTGCCTACTCCAAACTCCTGCAGTCCGGCTCCTCTCTCGAGTACACGCACAAAATAAACTTTAAAAAAAAAAAAAAAAAAAAAAACTGTCACCAATAACTTACCTGGATGATATTTATCCCGGATACGCTTGACCCAGTCCATGTGGCGCCTCTTCAGGTCTGACCATTTTTTTAATATGGCCATGCGGTCGTGTGGGCAGCCTTCTTGGTTGTGTAGGTCCTGCATTAGAGAGCTGACCACTGCTTTTTTTTCCTGCTGCCTCCGCAGCTGGTCGTAGCCCTTCTGCAGGAACCTCTGCAAGATGAAGAACAAAGTATATTATAATACTTTTGTTTAAACCCTTATGGATATATGACGGAAATCTATGATATTCAACAATTGGAAGCATTCTCGCCTTATTAATCAATGACAGGGGTAACATGACAGATTTTATATCTTGCCATTTTATTCGCCACCTTTTTTCCATAAATATAGCAGCCATTCTCATTTGCATAATTATGTATATATGAGTAACAACACAGGATACACGTATAGGGGAGAAATGCGTTGCTATTCATCTGACCGCTATAATTATTTTTGGACACTTATAATGGGCCTGTACAATAGATTATTTTTTTTCATCCCTATCTTTATATAGGAACAATAATATGTTTGTTTCTTTTGACTTTTTGATGAATTAATTTTGAATAAATAATGGAGTTGATGTTATTTAAAAACTACAACTACCAGCATGCTCTGATACACCATGTAGCTCACCGTCACCAGCTGTACAACAATTATAATTTAACTCCCAGCATGCCTGGACAGTTAATGGCTGTCCGGTAATAACGGGGAGTTGTTTTGCAACAGCTGTAGGCTCCGTTTAGGTAACAGTGCCGTACCAGATGTTTTTTTTTAATGTGGCTGCAGTGCCAAATTTGCTACAGCTAGAAGCACACTGTAAGCCACAGCCCATGTGAATGTACCCTGTACATTCACATTGGGGGAGAGGGGGGGGGGTAATTGCAGCCAGTTGCATGCAGGGAGTTGTAGTTTTGCAACAGCTGGAGGCAGAATGGTTGCAAAACACTGCGAGTGTGTTACCTAACTCAGGGTTTCAAGACCAGTCCACCTCCAGCTGTTGCAAAACTACTACTCCCATCAGCCATGGTCTGTCAGTGCATGCTAAGAATTTTACTTTTGCTGCATCTAGGGTGCCACAGTTTAGAGACCCGTGTATAGAGGTCTGAAAAATGTGGGCCTGCAGAACTTACAAAACTAGAAGTGCCAGCATTCCCAGGCATGCTGGAAGTTGTAGTTCTGCAACATCTAAAGGGCAATATGTATTCGAACGTCCTTGGGCCTTAAGCAGGGCCGGCCTTTGCGCTGTGCAGGTTGTGCGCCCGCACAGGGCGCCATGAACAACAGGGGCCCCGTGCGGCTGTCACAGCTTGCAGTCAGTCAGAGCCGGCGCTACCACTTGGCACTGCTGCCAAGGGTGCAGCCACGGCTACTGGTTCCCTCAATGTGAGACACTGACAGTAGTAGTCCTTACCCGCAGTCCTGTGGAGGGAGGGAGAGGAGGCGCTGGGAGCTTGTCACAAACGCGATCATCCAGTCAGTGGGTGGATCCATGTGCTCCCCCTCCCCTGGCTCCTCCCCTTGTCCCGCGCTCTGCGGATCTCCTGCCATGTGCAGAGCGCGGATAATGATGACTGCCGCCGCTGCCGCTGAGCAGCTTCTTGACCTCCTCTCCTGGATGGACAACAGCCGTAGAAGTGTGTGGAAGTCTGAAAGACCTGCCAGCGATCATCGGAGAGGTACTGTGAATGACAGTCCGCTGCCGTGACGTCACTGCCTGATCGAGGGTACCCCGAACATCCCCGCTGACCTCACACACAGATCTAATGCTATGATGCCACCTACTGTCCCTCCCCTGTCATCATCATACTCCTCGGCATCCCCCTGTTTCTGGCATCCCACCACCCTACCTCTAAAGCCTGTCAGCCTTCTTTCACCCACCCCTGTCATCTCCATCCTCCCTACCAACCACCCCTGTCATCTCCATCCTCCCTACAAACCACCCCTGTCATCTCCATCCTCCCTGTCACCCACCCCTGTCATCTTCATCCTTCCTGTCACCCACCCCTGTCATCTTCATCCTCCCTGTCACCCACCCCTGTCATCTTCATCCTTCCTGTCACCCACCCCTGTCATCTCCATCCTCCCTGTCACCCACCCCTGTCATCTTCATCCTTCCTGTCACCCACCCCTGTCATCTTCATCCTCCCTGTCACCCACCCCTGTCATCTTCATCCTTCCTGTCACCCACCCCTGTCATCTCCATCCTCCCTGTCACCCACCCCTGTCATCTTCATCCTTCCTGTCACCCACCCCTGTCATCTTCATCCTCCCTGTCACCCACCCCTGTCATCTCCATCCTCCCTACCAACCACCCCTGTCATCTCCATCCTCCCTGTCACCCACCCCTGTCATCTTCATCCTTCCTGTCACCCACCCCTGTCATCTTCATTCTCCCTGTCACCCACCCCTGTCATCTCCATCCTCCCTACCAACCACCCCTGTCATCTCCATCCTCCCTGTCACCCACCCCTGTCATCTTCATCCTTCCTGTCACCCACCCCTGTCATCTTCATCCTCCCTGTCACCCACCCCTGTCATCTTCATCCTTCCTGTCACCCACCCCTGTCATCTCCATCCTCCCTGTCACCCACCCCTGTCATCTTCATCCTTCCTGTCACCCACCCCTGTCATCTTCATCCTCCCTGTCACCCACCCCTGTCATCTCCATCCTCCCTACCAACCACCCCTGTCATCTCCATCCTCCCTGTCACCCACCCCTGTCATCTTCATCCTTCCTGTCACCCACCCCTGTCATCTCTATCCTCCCTACCAACCACCCCTGTCATCTCCATCCTCCCTGTCACCCACCCCTGTCATCTTCATCCTTCCTGTCACCCACCCCTGTCATCTTCATCCTTCCTGTCACCCACCCCTGTCATCTTCATCCTCCCTGTCACCCACCCCTGTCATCTTCATCCTCCCTGTCACCCACCCCTGTCATCTCCATCCTCCCTGTCACCCACCCCTGTCATCTCCATCCTCCCTGTCACCTCCCTACCACCCACCCCTGTCATCTCCATCCTCCCTACCAACCACCCCTGTCATCTCCATCCTCCCTGTCACCCACCCCTGTCATCTCCATCCTCCCTGTCACCCACCCCTGTCATCTCCATCCTCCATGTCAGCTTCCTACAACCCCACCCCACCCCATTACATTTTCTGGTGCACAAAACATATGATGGACGCAGGGACAATTTTTCTCTTGATTTTACTATAGGAGGCATTAGTGGACTACAAGGCCCAGCATTTTACTATAGGGGGCATTGGTGGACTACAAGGCCCAGCATTTTACTATAGGAGGCATTGGTGGGACTAAAATGCTAGGCATCAGTCCACCAATGCCTCCTATAGTAAAATGCTGGGCCTTGTAGTCCACCAATGCCCCCTATAGTAAAATGCTGGGCCCTGTAGTCCACCAATGCCCCCTATAGTAAAATGCTGGGCCTTGTAGTCCACCAATGCCCCTATAGTAAAATGCTGGGCCTTGTAGTCCACCAATGCCCCTATAGTAAAATGCTGGGCCTTGTAGTCCACCAATGGCTCCTATAGTAAAATGCACCAATGCTGTAGTGTCCGTGTGTATTGTGTAGTGGTCTGTGGGTAGTTTATTGTGTATCGGTCTGGGGGGGGGGGGGGCGCCACAGGATTAGCTCGCACAGGGCGCCTGAACACCTAAGGCCGGCCCTGGCCTTAAGGACCCTGAAGTCAGGACGTTCGCATATGTCCTATGTCCACAACATGTTAAATTCATTATGCTAAATAGCAAGGAAAGTGCCTAAATACACATTTACCAACCAGGGTGTCTGCAGCTGTCCAGGCATGCTGGGAGTTGTAGTTTTGCAAAAGCAGGAGACACATTGTTTGGAAAATACTAATATCTGATCTTTTATACTAACTTTTAAACTAGTCTAAAATGCAGTTAAAGATAATGAAATAACAGTGGTGAAAATACTTACACTAATCAGCATCTTTTCCTCACTGAGTGTGAAATTGCTTCCAACCATTTTCACTTCGCAATCGCAGGACAGGGCAGCAAAAAACAGCGATGCGAACATTAACTGGGAACTGGCAAGGATCCAGGAAATGGTCGCGTGTTGGCCGCGTGTTTTTCGCGCGCTTGCGCATACGCGAACCATAATGTCGCAATAAATATCGCAATCGCATTAGCGAAATTTCGCAATATTGTTTTTTCGCTAAAATATCACAAATATTCGATTTCATAATGAGCCAATCACAGTGCTCCTACCGCAGTTGTCGAAATTCCGCAATAAATATCGCATTCGCATTTTGCGAAATTTTGATAAAATATCACGAATATTCTGAGCCAATCAGAGGGCTCCTACCGCAGTTGTCGAAATTCCGCAATAAATATCGCATTCGCATTTTGCGAAATTTCGATAAAATATCACGAATATTCTGAGCCAATCAGAGTGCTCCTACCGCAGTTGTCGAAATTTCGCAATTATTTTCGCATTCGCAATAGCGAAATTTCGCAAACATTTAATTTCGATAAAATATCACGAATATTCGAATTTAGCGAATATTTCTCGAATATTCGGCTATATATTCGTGATATATCGCGAAATCGAATATGGCGTATTCTGCTCAACACTAGTCAGGTGGCACTGTAGTGGATGATTATAAAATCCCTATTTTCAAATTAGGCTAATTCTTTTACTGTTTATTTGTTTTTATACGCATTATGCATATGTATGTATGGGAATGATCAATACTGCTTATTTTCCTTGATAAGATTTGTCAGATATCAGATATTGTTTTAAAGTAATGAACACAGCATTGAAAAGACAAAGGAGAGCTGTTTGTTCCATTTCCTCTCCATTTTCTCCATTTTTCCCTCATGTTACAAATGTGTCCGGCCCCATCCTCCTATGGCATTTCCCTTCAGCTTCACATTCCAAGCCTTTTCGTGGAGAGAAGGCAGATATGGACTTCAACCTTCCCTCCCCCTTCTCTTCACCCCCACCAAAAGAATTCTATGTAAAATGGCGAATGAGTTTGAAAAAGGACACGAGGGAACTTTATGTCACATGACAAGAAGGGTGTGTGCAGCTGGTCTGGGATGAACTTGTGGAATAGGAAACCATCCTTTATATCAACTGGCCAATGACAGCCTCACAAGGGGGTGGGTGAAATGGGTTGACGAATGAGAATGCATTTTTGTGATGTTGTATTTTCAATAAAGCTAAAGAGAGGAGGCTTGCTCCTTCCTGTTGTTGGAATCGAGACAGAGGTGAGCATGTGAATTTATTTTGTCTGTAAATTGCATTTGTCTCACCCATAGCAATTTGGATCAGGCGGCAGTATGGGTAACCCTGAGATTGGATCAGGATATCAATTAAGTAATGAGTCTCTATCAGCACTGTGCCAGTCTATGATGTCAGGGGCACTGTGCCATTCTCTGATGTAAGGGGCACTGTGCCAGGATTCTGATGTAAGGTGGCACTGTGCCATGCTCTGATATAAGGGACACTGTGCCAGGATTCTGATGTAAGGGGGCACTGTGCCATTCTCTGATGTAAGGGGCACTGTGCCAGGATTCTGATGTAAGGGGGCACTGTGCCATTCTCTGATGTAAGGGGCACTGTGCCAGGATTCTGATGTCAGGGGGCACTGTGTCAGGATTCTGATGTAAGGAGGCACTATGCCATTCTTTGATGTAAGGGGCACTGTGCCATTCTCTGATGTCAGGTGGCACTGTGCCATTCTCTGATGTAAGGGCACTGTGCTATTCTCTGATGTCAGGGGACACTGTGCCATTCTCTGATGTAAGAGAGTACTGTGCTATTCTCTGATGTCAGGGGCACTATGCCAGGATTCTTGTTATACCTGAAGGGTTACATATGTACTGGCACTTTAAGGCTGGCTCCTAGACATGTGCATTAATTTTCGTCCGAATGCATTTTCGTCCGAATTTCAGGTATTTTCGTTATCATTTTAACAAACGATAACGAAAGCACAGAAAACGAAAACCGAAAGAGCCGACATAAACAAATGCTTTATTTTCATTTTCGTTGCGGTCGAATGTGCCTAACCTTAACTCTATTAGTCCAATATTATTCTACATAAAGAGAAAAGATTCGACATAGAGAGAAAAGATTTGACATTATAGAGACATGAAGAAGAGTCGACATAGAGAGAAAAGATTCGACATAGAGAGTAAAGATTCGACATAGAGGGACATAAAGAGTCAAACATTTTTTTTTTTTTAAGATTCTATCGAATCTTCTTCTTTTTTTTTTCTTCTTAGAACATTCGACGGACACCATGGCCCAGATTCACTAAGGAGATACGACGGAGTATCTCAGATACTCCGTCGTATCTCTCAGAGTATCTATGCGACTGATTCATAGAATCAGTTACACATAGATATCCCTAAGATCCGACAGGTGTAATTGTTTTACACTGTCGGATCTTAGGATGCAGTACTGCGGCCGCCGCTGGGGATAGTTTGCGTCGTAAACAGCGTCGGGTATGCAAATTAGGAGTTACGGCGATCCACGATGGTTTTTCGTGTTCGCTACGTCGCCGCTAGTCTAGTTTCCCGTCGCAAAGTTAGTCGTCGTTTTGGTTGCCTTAACTTTATTTAGCAAACGTATTGCTGTCTAAAGTATGGCCGTCGTTCCCGCGTCGAAATTAAAAATTTCACGTCGTTTGCGTAACACGTCCGGGAATACGGAAGTACGCTACGCGCGTCGCCGTTCAAAAAAATGACGGCACTTCACGCAAAGCACGGCAGGAGTTACGAAACAGAGCATGCGCAGTAGGTCCGGCGCGGGAGCGCGCCTAATTTTAATTGTACCCGCCCATTCGATTTGGACCGCCTTCTTCTTCTTTTTCTTCTTAGATCATTCGACAGACACTATAAGCCTTCAATGACAGATTCAACCTTAATTTGGATTTTTTTAACAAAAAACGAAATAAATAAAAATGAATTTCGGGAGTAACTAAATAAAACGAAAAATTGTATACTCACCTTTCCGTAATTTTCCTTTCCTGACGCATCTTCATGGCAGCACACACTGGGTTGTGACTCCGCCCCCACAACCTGATAGGATTGGTTAGCTATAAATTTGAAGAGGAGACACCCGGCATCATTCTCCGTAAATATCATCATTGAACAACAGGGTGGGCAGTTGTGTGCTGCCATGAAGATGCGTCAGAAAAGGAAAATTACGGAAAGGTGAGTATACAATTTTCCATTTTCCTGACGCATTCATGGCAGCACACACTGGGAAATAACTCGCCAGTTGGGAGGGTTCAATGCAAAAAGTATTTTATTCCCTATGGAGCAGAAGAATTGGCCCTGAAGATAGATCTGCCAAATTCAGTAGTAGCCAAAAGAGCGGCATCCACTCTGTAGTGGGAGATAAAGGTATGCCTGGAGGACCAGGTTGCTGCTCTGCAGATGGTTTCTAAAGAGACTCCACAATATGCTGCCCAAGAGGTTGCCACTGCCCTGGTTGAATGCACCCTGATGCCTTCTGGGATCTCCAGCTGTTGAGTGGAGTACGCTTTCTCAATAGCCTTGACTAGCCAAGAGGCGATGGTACGGGAGGTGGCTGCTTGGCCTCGCCTGGCTCCGTGAGGTATAATCAGGAGGGCGTCCGTTGACCGAAGGTGGATGGTGGCCGACAGATAGTTGGAAATTGTAGACTTAATGTCCAAGGCATGAGGTTCACCATCTTCGTTAGAAAGGCATGGTAAGACGATGTCCTGGCCGTAGTGGAAGGCTGAAGCAACTTTGAGGAGGAAGCGATCTGAAGGCCTCAGCACCACCCTGTCGGGCAGGAAAACTAAGTATGGTTCCTTAGACATGAGAGCTTGTAACTCCGATACTCTCCTAGCCAAAGCAATAGCAATGAGGAAGGACAACGTTAGGGTCAGGTCCCATAAGGAGATTGAGTTGAGTGGGAAGAAGGGTGGATTGGACAGCGCCTCTAGAACCACCAAAAGATCCCAAGCCGGAAAGGATGGTCTCCTGGGCGGTCTGATTTTAATACATCCCTTCATGAACTGGATTATCAAAGGGTGCAGGGCCCATCTAGTGCCAGTTTTGGCAGACAGAGCGGAAATCTGTACCTCCTTCCGGACTCAGAGGAGCTATAGGTCTGGATCTCCTGAGGTTGGGAGGATAAGTCCACCACAAAAGAGCGTGTTTCACTCGGCTGGGAATCCTGATGGGTTGGTGCATTGAGGCTCCGTCCCATTGTTTGAGAAAGGTGTTCTGGAAGGCTCTCATGTGCCATTGGGACCACTGTATCATGTGTATAGTTGAAGACATCAAACCCAACAAGCTGAGGCAGGTTCTGGCTGATGCAAGTTTGGAGGACAATAGATTCCGCACCTTCCGAGCTAGAGGTTCCACCTTCTCTAGGGGCAGCTGTACCCTGTTCCATTTCGTATCCAATTCTGCCCCCAGGAATATCATAACTTGTGAGGGTTGAAGGCTGCTCTTCCGCCAGTTGATTAACCAGCCGAAGCTCTGAAGGGTCGAGATCAGGATCTCCCGCTGGAGGAGCAGAGTCTCCTGGTTCGCTGCTAAGAGCAGGATATTGTCCAGGTAGTGATGTACCCGCAACCCCTTCTCCCTGAGGAGTGCTATGAGAGGGAGGAGGACCTTTGTGAATGTCCTGGGTGCCAAAAAGATGCCGAATGGTAGGCATCGGAACTGGAAGTGATGTTGGCTAATGGAAAAGCGTAGAAATTTCTGGAATGCAGGATGAATTGGCACATGAAGATAAGCGTCTGATAGATCCACTGACAGCATCCAATCAGATTTACTGCCACAAGAATGGACTGGAGGCTCTCCATCTTGAAAGCCTCTATCTGAATTCTTCTGTTGAGTTGTTTGAGGTCCAGTACAGCCGAAGATCCCCTGACATTCTTTGGTACCAAAAATAGAGGGGTATAAAATCCCCTGCCCCTTTGGTGAGAAGGAACTTCCACGACTCCCCCCTTCAGGATTAACTCTGAAACATATTGAATGAAAAGCTTCCTCTTGTCTGGAGAAGATGGAATTTTGGTGGGTTGGAAGACGGTGTGAGGCAATGCCCCCATGAAGTTCCATTTGTGACCCTGTTTGATCATGGAGAGAGTCCATGGGTCCTTTATGTGCTCTGACCAAACTTGTGCAAAAGCCCTGAGCCTGGCGCCCACCTGAGTTGGGTGGGCAGGCAAAACTTCAAAATGACTTTTGTTGGTCCCCCGCGGTAATGGCCTTGGTCTTCTGAGCCTTCGCAAAGGGAGGGCGAGTAGTTCTCCAATCTCTCCTAAATTCCTTGCCGGGGCGATAGGTTCTGGCTTCTCTGTATCTATCAGGCAGATTACGCCTGAAGGTAGGGCCCTTCTGAGGCTTGGGCCTCCTGTCAGAGGGAATAAGCCCCGACTTTCCTCCAGTGACCTTGGAGATCGCTGAGTCCAATTTTGCGCTGAACAGGTTTGTGCCATCATACGGTATCTTGCACCAGTTGGACTTCAAGGCTGTGTCAGCGACCCAGGGTTTCAGCCATAAGGCTCTGCGGGCCATCACTGAGGCTAGCATGGATATAGCCGAGGAGCGAATGGCGTCTACCGAAGCCCCTGCCACAAAGTCGCCAGCTAGCCTGATCTCTTGTAAAGAGGATATCACCTCCCCCCGGTGTGTACCTTCTAGGAGGGCCTTCTCAGCATTGGCTGCCCATGCGGAAATGGCTCTGGTGACTGCCGTCGTGGTAATAGCTGGTCTACATGCTCCCCCTGCCGTAGAGTATGCTTTCTTTAGCTCCAAGTCGATCTTGCGGTCGAGAACATCTCGGAACGAGACAGCGTCTTCTATAGGCAAAGTGACGTGCCTGGCGAGCCGCATCAGGGATGAATCAACGATGGGAGCGTTAATGAGGGAAGAAACTTTAGACTCCTTCAGAGGGTACAATTTAGCGAGTTTATTGGACAGACTAGGCCGCTTATCTGGTTTTTCCCACTCGTCCTTGATGAGGTCCTCCAATTCTTCAATGAAGGGGAACAGTTCGGGATCCCTCCTTAACTCAGGGAAGTACTTCCCAACCTTCAGTGGTTCCACCACAGGTTCTTCCCAACCTATGGCCTCCTTAACAGAGCGTGCAAAGGGTTCGACCAAGCTGAAATCAAATCCCGACACCATCTCATGTTCTTCGTGATTGGAAAGGGCTCCAGCTAGCTGGGCATACGGACCGATGGCCGAAGAAGTGCCCGGGGTGTGATCATCGCAGGCCAGAGGGGCCGCAGTCCAGATTGATTCCCGCACAGGCTCTCTTATAAGATCTGAAGCCACTCTAGCATCCGCCTCCTTTTCTCTAGTTGCTTCATTGAAGCAGGAGTGACAAGCTAGCTTTCCTGGCATCGCAGTAGCACCGCACACCCAGCAGGCATTTGCTGCAGGACGGGTATGGTAATGTTCACGGTGCGATGAGGGAGACCGTCTGCGGTGGGACCGGCTGTGACGGGAGCGGCTGTGGCGTGATTGGCTATGCCTTGATTGATGGTAGCGGGAGGATGATCTTGACCGACTCCTGCGGGACCTTTTGCTTGATACATGCCTAGATCTCTCCCTGCGCCGTGGGCTTGTGTCTCTTGGCCTGATAGGACTGCAAAAAAAGCAGTGTTCAGTGGCCAGCTCTCTTTTGTCTCTTCGTTACTTACCCATCATATTATGGCCTCCATACCTTGTTTGTTGGTAGTGGTCTGCGAGGGCAGTGGGTTCCATGAAGTGAGCAGAGACAGCAGCAGATATGGAAGCGGCGCTGATGACGTCATCGCACATGCGCAGTAGCGCCGCGCACATCCCGCCGCCATCTTGGATGAGGGCGAGGGAGACTGACCGGCGTCATCACTATGCTGCACGCATGCTCAGAGTGGACGAGGGGACGCGGCGGAGCGGGGGGGAGCATGGAACTACATTGTCCAGCAAGCCAGCTGGATGAAAGGTAAAAAACAAAGGAAAGAAAAATGAGGGGAAAACATAGAAAGGAGGATGCAGCCTATAGAAAGGATACTGAGAAGAGGGTGACCCACTGCCTGAGTTTAAGCTCATTTAGAGCTTGTAGGATGCCAGTTATTTTGTCGGGATTTAACCCCCGAGACCCCCAGAATGGAGTTCCCCCCATAAAGCTCTATTAGAGAGGGGGACTTCCAAACAGGAGAGGCTGAACCTGCTGGGGCGATAGCGGTAGGAGGCAAGCTGTACGTCCATGTCCTGTCAGGTGAGGATAAAAAAAAGAGAATGATGCCGGGTGTCTCCTCTTCAAATTTATAGCTAACCAATCCTGTCAGGTTGTGGGGGCGGAGTCACAACCCAGTGTGTGCTGCCATGAATGCATCAGGAAATTTTATTTTTCGGACAAAAACAAAATTACGAAACAAAATATTTCAGTGTGCACATGTTTACTAGCTCCACCCAGCAGTGATGACAAGGGTCAAGGAGCATAGTAGCCATCTTAGAGAGAGCACATGTAGGAAGAGAGAGAGAGAGAGAGAGAGAAAGAGAGATCCCAGCAGGAAAATTTCATTAATCGGGACATTAAGTGAGTTTGATGGAGAACAGACATCCTGGAGTTCCTGGGTTGAGAGACTGGAACAGTATTTCAGTACAAATGCCATACCAGACAACAGGCAAGTAGCAACATTTGTGACAGTGGTTGGTGCCAAAACATATGACACTCTTAGGGATCTGCTTTCCACTGTAACTAATGCCGCATACACACCATCACTTTATGTGATGAAAAAAAATGTTGTTTTGAAAAACATCAATTAAAATGACCGTGTGTGGGGGAAAATGTTGTTTTATGTCTTTTGAAAAACGACAAAAAATAATTGAAGCATGCTTCAATTTTTTGTGTCGTTTTTCAAAACGTTGTTTTTTGTGTCAATTAAAATGATAGTGTGTGGGCAAAACAAAGTTTAAAACAATGTTTTTAAACCCGCGCATGCTCAGAAGCAAGTTATGAAGCTAGCTTCAATGGAAAAGAGTGCTGAACGTAACCGCGCTTTGCTAGAGCATTTTGAAAAAACGATTGTGTAGGCAACGTCGTTTTTGAAAATGAAGTTTCAAAACCTTTGTTTTATTTCATGATTTAAAACGTCGTTTTTTTTCATCACATAAAGTGATGGTGTGTACGCGGCATAAGACATTGGCAGAGCTGCTGACACTGCTAGAGAATAATTTCCAGCCGAAACCACTAGAGATAGCAGAAAGATTTTGCTTCTATCAGAGACAGCAGCAGACAGACAGACAGGTGAAGAGATTAAAGCTTATGTGCTCGCCCTTCGCAGACTAGCCTGTTCTTTTGGGAAGTACCTACCTACTGCAGATACGTTTGTTATGGGACTGAATTGTGAGGCTAGCCATAAGAGACTGTTAACAGAGAAAGACCTTACCCTTACAAAGGCAATTGAGATAGCTTCAGTCATGGAAATGGCTGTGAAAGATACAGAGGAATTGAACCCTCAGAGCAGAAGGGAAGAGCTGAAGCAGGAAGTTTTCAGAACAGCAGTCAAGCCAACTGCCGCAAAACTGAAAATACAGATCCCCACCAAGCCGGGAGTCAGCTTGTTACCATTGTGGGAATACAGACCATGATCACAAAGTCTGCCGGTTTAAGGATCAGACCTGTCATAAATAAGAGGGAGGAGATGATGGACAGCCACACTCCAATAAAGTGTAAAAAATGGTGCCTTTTATTCCAGTAAAACGAAAACTACAACAGCAAAAAAAAAAACGCAAGCAGTGGGGTAACAGAGCTGACGCGTTTCACATCGATAACCGATGCTTACTCATAGCTCTGAGCTATGAGTAGGCATCGGTTATCGATGTGAAACGCGTCAGTTTCGTTACCCCACTGCTTGCGTTTTTTTTTTTGCTGTTGTAGTTTTCATTTTACTGGAATAAAAGGCACCATTTTCTACACTTTATTGGAGTGTGGCTGTCCATCATCTCCTCCCTCTTATTTATGCTTTGAGCATTGCCTGCACCCATCGGGTTTTGAACCATACTCACCGCTGAAGTGCATTTGTCTGGAGCGGTGGTTTTCTTTCTCTATCAGACCTGTCATAATTGCTTTAAGACAGGCCATCTGAAATGAGTTTGCCATAGCAAGAAGGTGCGAGATAAACAACCTCTGAACCCCAAGACAAAGAAATATATGGTGGGAAGATATAAATCTTCATCTTGTGATGGACTTGAAACTAAAATGAAAATTTTATGTTATGATTAGAACTATTAAAGTGTTTCTCGGTTTATATTTCTTTAATTTCGGTTAATATTTCCATATTTCTTTTTATATATGCATATGTATGTATGAGAATGATCAATACTGCTTATTTTCCTTGATAAAGATTTTGTCAGATATCAGGAATCATATATGATGGTTTTTTAAAGTAATGAAGTCAGCATTGAGAATATAAAGGAAAGTTCAGTCTACATTTTCTCCTCACTCCTAATTACGACCCCTCCTTTATGATGAATTCCTGGACATGTGTGGAAATACAGATGGACCTTTCTCGATAGGAAGTCACCCTTCCTCCCATCATTCTGCCTTTACAGATCCCAGAAGGAATTTGTGTCTCATGACTTTGGAAGGATCTTGTAACAAGAACTGATTTGTGCTATATGGAGAGGCCCTTATATGAACTGACCAATGACAGCCTCGCAAGGGGGTGGGTGAAATGGGTGTTTCTGTTTAATGTGAACCAATGAAAATGCATTTTTGTGATCGTGTGCAGAAAATAAAGTGAACTGCTCAGACGGCAGCCATTCTCTTGGCTGGCTGAACGTTGGAAGGTGAGATGTAGATTCTGTGTCTGGATTGTATATGTCACCTTATATATATATATTAATTTGGGTCTTCTGGCAGAAATGGGTAACCCTGAGTTTGTCAGGAAATTGATTAATGAGTCCATGTCAATCTGAGTCAGAGGATGCGGAAGTGCTCCACAGATTGGACATACATCATATGCATTCAGCACCCTCCGCAATGACTGTAGATGTAACCGTTGAGGGAAAGAAACTCAAGATGGATGTAGACACAGGTGCAGTAGTTTCAGTTATCACCCAGAAACAATGGAGACAACTTCAGACCCGAAAAACTGTCCGCCCAACACCAATCAAACTGCAGACATACTCAAAGCAGATACTCCGCCCACTGGGTTACGCAAAAGTAAAGGTATTGTACAAGGGTCAGACAAAGAGACTGCCATTATATCTCCTAGAAAATGGGGGACCCCCTCTCTTTGGGAGAGACTGGATTGCTCACTTTGGTATGCCAGACATCGCCATAAGTCCCTGTAACACCGTTACAATTCCATTAGGAGATAATGAGGAATGGGTGGTGTCCCTGAAGCAACGGTTCCCAAAGATTTTTGATGACCAGTTGGGAAAAATAAAGCATGACTGTGTGAGACTCAAGCTGAAACCCAACGCTCAGCCTAAGTTCTTCAAAGCTCGGACAGTACCTTTCGCACTCCGAGCAGGTGTGGAAGCAGAACTAAGTCGGCTGGAGGAACAAGGTGTCATTTCAAAGGTAGAGCACAGCGAGTGGGCATCACCAGTTGTACCGGTAAAGAAAGCAAATAGGGACTTGCGCATTTGTGGCGATTTCCGCATGGCACTGAACTCCCAACTGGAAATAGACCACTATCCCCTACCCAGAGTAGATGACATTTTTGCCTCTCTTGCAGGGGGTCAAAAGTTCACCAAGCTTGATCTCAAACAAGCATATTTACAGTTTGAGGTCCATCCTTCTTCCCGCAAGTTTCTGATCATCAACACCCACAAGGGACTGTATGAGTATAATCGGATGGTGTTTGGGCAACGAAAAATGGACGAGATTTTGGCGGACATTCCTTTCAAGAAGTGCCTGCTAGATGACATGCTCATCACGGGACAGACGGACCAGGAACACAAGCAGAATGTGGAGCTTGTGTTGGGAGACTCCAAGAACAGGGTCTGAAAGTGAACTTAGCAAAATGCCAATTCATGGTGCCTAAATTGGAGTTTTGTAGCCACCTTGTGGATGCAGAGGGTATACACACCATGGAAGCCAAGGTTGATGCTTGAGTCAAAGTTCCAGCCCCAACCAACGTCCAGCAGCTGCGATCATACCTTGGCTTGCTGAACTATTACCACAAATTCCTGCCAGATCTGGCACACACCTTGTTTCCATTGAACAAGCTTTTGGAGAAACACTCCAGATGGGACTGGTCGGCTGCATGCCAACATGCTTTTGAAGTTTCTAAGCGGAAGCTTTTGGCGTCACGCATGCTCATGCACTTTGACCTCCAGAAGCCTCTCACCTTGGCTTGTGATGCCTCACCCTATGGTCTGGGGGTGGTACTATCCCACATCTTACCAGATGGGTCAGAAAAAAAAGTGGCATTTGCCTCCAGGTCTTTAACAAAAGCAGAAAGCAATTACTCACACATTGACAAAGAGGCTCCTGCACTGATATGGGCAATTAAGAAGTTTCATCTTTACCTGTATGGTAGATAATTCACCATACTGACGGACCATAACCCACTCCTTCAGATCTTTAGCCCTGACAAAGGCATCTCCCATCTGGGAGTCTTACTGCGGCCCGCCTCCAACGCTATGCCCTATTCTTGGGGGCATACAGCTACAAAATTCAGTATCGTGGTCATGATGCCAATGGTAATGCGTATGCAATGTCCCGACTGACAGGGAGGTCCATGGACTCTTCTCCACCGGTCAAGAGTTGCCGTTAAACCAGCCTGTCCTTCTTGTCTTCTGGGAAGATAGCAGCCCATACAACCAAAGATACCTTTCTGAAAACAATACTCTCCTGGGTACGGTCCGGTTGGCCTGCAACTGTCACACAGGAGTATGAACCTTATTTCCGTAGGCGTATGGAATTAACTGTGGATGGCAACTGTGTTTTATGGGGAGACCGAGTGATCATTCCACAGACCCTCCGGCGACACATTCTGGACTTGCTACATACTGGTCATCCCGGGGGCACACGTATGAAACAAAAGGCCAGCGGCTATGTGTGGTGGCCAAACCTAGACTCACATATCACAACATATGTGAATGCTTCTGCTGGATGTGCACAAACGGCAAGAGACCCTCCTTGAGGGTGCGTCCAGCCCTGGACTTGGCCCACGGTTCCTTGGTTTCGCCTACACTTGGACTTTGCAGGCCCAATCGGAGGACACACCTTCTTGATCATAGTGGACGCCCATTCAAAGTGGCCTGAGGTCATTCCTGTTTCTTACGGTTTCCATACTGTTACATCTCGCTGCAACGTTTGGATACCCCAGAGAGATCATCACAGACAACGATGCACAATTCACCAGTCAGCAGTTTCAGCATTTCCTGACTGCCCACAACATCAAGCACAAGTTGACCGCACCTTACCACGCGGCTACAAATGGTCAAGCAGAGCGGTTTGTGCAGACTTTCAAACGCTATTTCAAAGCTACAGTAGGTGCAAGTAAACAAAAGTCCCTGTCACCCCAGCAGCTGGACTCCTTCCTTTCTGCTTACAGAAACACTCCACATGCAACCACTGGGAAAACTCCAGGGGAACTCCTTCTGGATCGACAGCCATGGACTGTTTTGGATATGCTCCACCCTCAAACGGTCCAGGAACATGTACTGCAGTCCCAAGACAAGATGGTCAAACACAATGAGCTCCCCCGATTCAAAGCCCAACAAAAGGTATGGGCCCGATCTTATGGGGCTTCCAACACCTGTTGGCTTCCTGCTGTCATTGCAGAGACTTTGGGACCCAAGATGTACAAGGTCCGCCTGGAAGATGGTTCCATTTGTAGACGTCATGTGGACCAACTGCGTCCTCGTTCTCAACTGCCAAATCCCTGATGCCGGCTGAACCACCAGTGTCTCAAGAATCTGCTCCCAGCGGATCACGGTGCACGGAAACTGATGATTGAGGGGACTCTGAACTTTTGAACTCAACTCCAACAGAGCCTTCCAGCTTGTAAGGCAACTTTAAACCAATGAGACCGCAGGGATTTCGAAACCTGGATGATGGGGGGAATAGGGACAGGGGTATAAGTCAGGCAGAGCCATGGTTCACTCTCTGGAAATGATGAACTGATCTGAATGAGACATGGTGATGTAGCATCACTGGGTAATATCTCTCTCTCTCTCAAGATTAATCTTACTTCTCTTTTGCTTTCCTGTAACCCTTATTTTTCTACAACTTGTCCTGATATACTGTTGTGTCCATTATAGCCAATCTCTTATTGGTATTATTGCTATGTTATAGCAATATTCCTATGTGTATCAGCGGTATCTTCTTTGTTTTAAAGGTGATATCATTTATGTTATGGTTACGAAAATCAGATTAATACAAGTTTCCTTTCTGTATCAATAAATGTAATCTGTCCTGGACTCGCTTCCCATACTCCTGGAGTCTATGGGTAGCTATCTAGGCAGATGACCTGTCACCTTTCACGGTCACATTCCCCAGTTGGCTCTGGGTGGAATCGAACCCAGGACCTCTCCATTGCTGGTCCAGGTCTTTGCCTCTGAGCCACTGCTCAGTGTTATTCTTCTTGCTGTCTGTCGGAGCCTGGTTCTGAACTTGTGCTACTTTGGACCAATCAGTGGCCTGAGCGGCCTATTTAAGTCAGCCCCTTCCTCTTTGCAAATTGCTGGTTCGTAAACAGCTTTTTGGATTACCTTGCTGCTGAATACTCTTTGGATATCTCGTTACCTGACCCCTGGCCTGTTTCCTGGATTATCGCCTTCTGTTTACCTTGACCCCGGCTTGAACTTGGACTCTCTGATCTCTGTAATCCAGGGATCCTCAAACTACGGCCCTCCAGCTGTTGTAGAACTACACATCCCATGAGGCATTGTAACACACTGACATTCACAGACATGACTAGGCATGATGGGAATTGTAGTTCCTGAACAACTGGAGGGCCGTAGTTTGAAGACCCATGCTGTAATCCCTGACCCTCGGCTTTGGACTTTTGGATACACCGCTTGCTTCAGCCCCTGACTCCGGCTTGTTCCTGTTTTTTCCTTCAGTCTTGTTCCCTGTGTGCACCTGCTATTTTGGACTGTTTCCTGTGTCATCTGCTACAGTCTCCAGTGTGCTTCTGCGATCCAGTTTCCGGTTTACCTTGGATCTCCTCCTGCCACTGGTCCCGGTGCCTCCTGTTGCGTCCTACCCTCTGTGCCAAAATCCAGAGGGCGGATCGCATCAGGTCGCAAAGGTGAGCCGCCCTTGGCATCTTGGCTTCGGTAAGTTATATCCTGACATGACCTTTCTCTGCGCACACAATAGACTGTTGTTTCTTATCTTGTGTCTTTATTGGCACGTTGAAGATTTCAATATACATGTGGATGACACACGTGATATGCGGTAAAACTAGAAATAACAAGAATGGTATAACATTACTATACGATAATAAACACATCATATAAACATTATCAGAGATGGCTAACTACCTCCCTAAAAGCCTGTGGAGGAAGAAGGAGATTGCTTACCAGCATGGGGACAGATTGCATGCAGGCCTTGCTGCCTTGATCTTAAACATGGAGATACTAAAAGACCTTCACTTCCTGGCTAAAGAGGAAATGACGATTTTGATGTCACAGCCAAAGATAGATAAAGCTAGATAAGAATATTTACAACTATATTAGTGTTTGGCCAGTAGATGGCGCAAGTGTAACAGCTAACCTGAGGCAATCACAATTCTGGCTTACTAATGCAATAATACATTGTACACACAGTGAATTGTCTTTTTTGAACCTGAAAGGTATCCTGGAGACATAACACTCCCCGTCAGGTGTTAACCAACGCCACTACCGGCGTCATTAGACACAAGTAAAATCAAGTCCGATATGGGTCTGAAAAATGACTTTACTTCACCCTGTTTGGAAGTCTTAACTTTGACCTTTCTGACATGTCCATCTTTGCTTGGAAATGTCTGTGTGATAAGTCCCAAAGGCCAGTCATTCCTGTGTGCTTGACAGTCTTTAACGAGCACCACATCTCCTGACTTCAGGTCTGGTTTGTTAACTTGCTACTTATTCCAGGGTTGTAGGGTTTGGATGTAATATCTCCTCCATCTGTCCCAGAAGGTATTGGCTAGGCATTGCACCTGTCTCCATTGACGTCTGAAAAGGTCTTTATCTGTAAACTCTCCACTTGGAGCACTGACCGTATTGGTTTTCTGAGTGAGTAGAGTTGCAGGTGTCAGCAGCATGGGTTCCTCTGGATCGTTGGTAAGTGGGACCAGAGGTCTAGTATTTATGATGGCTGAGACTTTAGCCATAAAGTTGGACAGGCATTCATACGCGAGTCTGGCATTCCCCATTTTAAGGAAAGTGGAGTCCAAGACCATGCAAGCTACGCCTATCATTATTTCCCACACACCACCCATATGAGAAGAGTGAGGAGGGTTAAATGTCCAGGTACATCCCTGTTGGTTGAGATACCTTTCTACTTTGTTGTTGTCTAGATTGGAAAGGATTTGAAGTTCCTTGACCGCTCCAACAAAGTTGGTGCCCTATCAGAGCGGATGTGCTTAACAGGACCTCTAATGGCAATGAAGCGCCTGAGAGCGTTGATAAAGCTGGAAGTCTCTGATTCAGAAGTGCTCTGTTCTGAATTGTACAGGAATGCAGGGCCTGCAAACCAGGTTGTGTCCTTAAGACAGTTAGGTGGGACAGCTCTGGTCGCTAGGTCTGCGGGATTGTGTTTAGTTGGAACGAAATGCCACTGTTTTGGGTGTGTGGATCTCCTAATCCTCAACACTTGATTACTGACATAGACGTAGAAGCGTCTGGTTTCATTGTAGATGTACCCCAGGACTACTTTACTGTCAGTGTAGAACTCAGTGTCTTTGATTTCTAGGTTCATCTCTCTAGTGATAGTGTCGGCTAACTCTACGGCTAACACTGCAGCACAAAGTTCTAGCCTAGGTATTGTGTGTTCTGGGAGTGGGGCAAGTTTTGCTTTTCCCATGACAAAACCTATATGGCACTGTCCTTTCTTGTCCCTGATCTTGAGGTAAGCTACAGCAGCGATTGCTTTGACAGAAGCATCACAGAAAACACAAAGTCTTTGGTATTGGACCTCTGTAGACGGTACAGGAGCATATGGTCGAGGGACCTTTAAGTTAGACAAGGTTGTCAAGGAATTTTTCCACTCTGTCCACTGATATCTTTTCTCGGGGGGAAGTGGATCATCCCAGTTGACTGTCTCTTGAGTCAGGTCTCTGAGAAGTGCTTTACCCTCAATGGTGACTGGAGCTACAAACCCAAGAGGGTCATACAGACAGTTTATGGTTGACAGAACGCCTCTGCGCGTAAAGGGCTTTTCTTCCAGACTAACCTGGAAGGTGAAGGTGTCTGACCTTAACTCCCAGAGTAGTCCAAGGCTACGTTGCGTTGGCAGAGAGTCAGAACCTAAGTCTAAGTCTCTGAACTCACCAGAGTGGTCTTGAGAGGGGAAGGCCTTCATCAGTTCTACGCTGTTAGAGGCGATCTTGTGGAGCTTCAAGTTAGAACAGGCTAGCATCTCCTTTGCGCCCTATTGAGGAGACTGATAGCTGCTTCAGCGGTGGGTAGGGATTTTAAGCAATCATCTACATAAAAGTCCTTTTCTACCAAGTGTTTCACATCAGGCCCGTAAATGGATTTGCCTTTCGCGAGCCGAGCGTCTAAGCCTGTAAATGGCAACTGCGGGGGAAGGGCTGTTCCCAAATATGTGGACCTTCATGCGATACTCTATGATTTCTTTGGAAGGGTTATTATCTTTAAACCAGAAAAATCTCAAAAAGTTCCTGTGTTCCTTTTTAACGAGAAAACTGTGGAACATCTGCTGGATGTCCGCCATGAATGCAACAGAGTCTTTGCGGAAATGAAGGAGCACCCCAATGAGTCTGTTGTTCAGATCCGGTCCTGAGAGGAGAACATTGTAACGGAATGACCCGTGACACCCAAAGACTTTGTGAGGATGGAGGATACTCCTGTGTCAGCGTCACTGATAACTCTTGGGTCTGAGTCCACTCTGTGCCCTTTGGGCATGGAGTGGCAAGTGAATCATAATTCATGTATTACATGAGATTTGACATTAACGGATAGTTCGTATTGCAGGATTTTGAGATACTGCAAGATGTTGGATTGTTTTGGCGTGGATAGTGATTTACAGTATATTCCTTAAATGCCTGCAAAGAATATTCTATGACTCATTTCTAGTGACATGCTAATTGCATCAGGGCTTAGAAGACATTCCATTGTCCTTGTGTAAAGGTGTTGTAACGGACAGGTGTTAATCCCAGGTCTGCTCCCAGACCTATAATTATGCATGGAACAAAAGGGAGTCGCGCTTTTAAGATTGTGAAAAGACATACATTAAGTGTCTATAAAAATAAATGACACCCTTTAAATGAATTAAAGTGATAGCATAAATGTTCATGGCACTATTAATATGACATAATTAACACCAGTGCAGAAAAAATGTAATGTAAAGAAATAAAATATGAAAAAATATGATAAAAAGCAAAAAAATTTAAATAGTCCCAAAATATATTGATGAAAACAGCAGTAGATCCCAAGGTGCAAAAAGAAATCCACAGGCGTAGTGATCAGTAAAGACAGGAGACCTCCACCCACGGGTAACACTGACTCTTACCGCAGGTCAGATTAAAATCAGCATAACATAGATATCCAATTTCCACTGCAGGGCTAGATTCAATCCTTTCCTCTCCCAATGAAGTTTCAATGATGTATATCCCCACTCAGTAATGGCCCAATATGGAGTTCCAAAGCATATAAAGAAAACCAAAGGGGAGCACAATAGCGTAATACTGTATGTAGGTATTTATTATAAAAACAGCAGATTGTGTACTTACATCAATCTCTTTAAAATATACGTGTATCGAGCATAAAAACACAGCCGGCCGGACTGTGGAAAAGCGTGCGTCCCGGACTTCCGGGTCCTCACACGTGCAAACGTGGTGATGTCAGAGCGACTCCTCCCGACGTTTCGTCTCAACAAAGACGTGTTCACAGGGTAAGGAGACGCTCTGAATCACCGCATGATATCGAAAAAGGGGCGGGGCTAACCTCGGGAGGGATCCAATGGTAGCCACATAGCCTCCATCTTGGTTTCTGGAAACCCGCAGTAATCACTGAACGGGGTAAGGGAAACATAGAACATTAAAATATGGCTAGACGGTCTAGCTCAGCTTGCCTCAACACGGCATTTGTAATTACACAGCCAGTGGAAGTAAAGCCTAACACCGCGGAGCGAGGAAGAGTAATACAACCTCGATCTTAAAATAAAAATCATGCAGCATATTTAAATGATACATGACAACGATTTTCTTTATAATTATCCAACAACAATAGTCAGTAATTAAAAGTACAACATTTATATAAACTAGAAATAAAATAAGAAAATATACAAAAATATATATAAAAAAAGGGCTGCGGCTGGCTGGATAAAACCCTGGTCAGCTCCAGTCATAAATCCACATAATGACATCAATATACAATATTACCACTCATCTCCCTCTAGATATAAGAGAACACATTTAGCCAAAGGAACATTAGCAATACATATTAACAATATGCAAATTATCCCTGTTGACCACCCCTCATTAAAGACAGGGGTTAAACCCATCTATCCAGACATGATACTCAGACAAATCATACATAAAAAATAAAAAAAGGGGGAAGACCCATTACGAGTTATCCAAAAAGCAGTTCAGGTCTACTTCGATGTTCAACCCGAAGGGGGTGTAACATTTCATTTTATATATCCAGGACATCTCGGTCCTGGAAATACTCCTCACCAAATCACTCCCCCTCCAATGTGCGGTAAACTTATCAATCCCCAAAAATATAGTACCCTTGGGGTCTTGATCATGAGCAATCAGGTAGTGCTTGGACACAGAATGTTCCGTAAAGCCACTCCTGATATTCGCAATATGCTCATTTAACCGCACATGGAGGGGGCATTTGGTCCTACCCACGTACTGCAAACCACAGGGACACATTAACATGTATATGACCCCCACTGTGGAACAGGTAATGAAAGGTTTGATCAAAAACCTCTTGCGGGTGCAACTAGAACTGAAGTCTACCGTCCTTTTCTTAGTGTGAATGTTAAGACTGCAACTCTGACACCTACCACACTTATAAAATCCAGTCAGACCTGACAGAAACATGGAAGGAACTTTAGGGGGATTCAATACATTAGGGGCCAATTTGTCTTTTAAGGAGGGAAGACCCCTAAAGACCACCTGAGGTCTATCTGGTAGTAATCCATTCAGGACACTGTCACTCATCAAAACGTGCCAATGTTTTGACATAATGTGCTTGACGTTAGCATGTTGACATGAAAAATCTGTAATAAAAGGGGATCTAAATTTAGCAGAGTTGTCCCGGGGTTTATCTTTAAGTATTGCCCCTCTGTCTAGATGGGTCACATGGTCCAAGGAACTAGACAGACACTCCGAATTATACCCCTTGGCAAGAAAACGCTTAGTCAAAACGTCCTCTTGTTTGACAAATGAAGCCTGGCTTGAGTCTTTTGAAGTTTTTGGGGGAGCGTAAGGCCACTAAACTAAAAAGACTTGATGCTGAGATAATCCTCATTAAGGATAAACTAGTTCCTCTCATGACCAGTTCAGAGTATAGAGTATAGAGTATACTGAGAGGTCTCAAAACCTTTTGAAGATTTTGGAAAAAGAAGAGAGAGAACAAAAAATAAAAAAAAATAAAAAATGTAATCGGGACTTAGGGGATTTTCAGAACAACATAGTCTTTGACTGGCAAAAAAAGTTGCTGGCAGAGGCTAATGCTCTGACCAATTCTCAAATGGAAGTGGGTTCTCAGCCTATTTCCAATCAGGCCAATATCAGCCATTTACTCCTACCAGCCCCTGTTTATAAGGGTACTCAGAACCGTTTTCCTATGGGTGGTACCCCAAAAGGGAAATGTTAGAGGTAAACAATTCCCTGTCTCATCTTCCTCTAATAGAGGCAGAGGAGGTCCTAGTCAACGCGGACATCTTGCCCCTACTGTGGGCCCACAATTTCAAAGTTGGGGTTCAGTTCAACCGACAGGTCCCTCTGTTTCAAGAGGGAGAGGCCTTTCGGGACCACCACCCCCCTTGGTCCCACGGTATGATACGGGTTACCAACAACATTTTGAGGGCCAACGAGGGGGTCAGGCGTATGGAGGGCAGTATTTTGCCCCACCTCCGCCTTCAGAGATTCAGGAGGTTGTACACTATGCAGGTAGTTTGAAACCAGAGTACAACATACTCACACACAACTCATTTGTACCCCTTGGTGGAATCACCGATCAGGGTGAAGGGGCTTATGGCTCGACCTTTAGACAAGATGGGCCTACCCATTTAGGGACTTATGAGTTTGGTTATAGTGCAGCAGTTGCTCCTGGCCAAAATAATGGCTTTAACCCCACACATTGGGGTTTTCCCCGGGGAGGTCAAGGCACAAAAAGAGCTGCCGAATGAAAAGAGGAGTTAGAGGGGGGAGGAATAGGAAGTCCAAAGAGACCAAAAATGTAACGGGAGAGGGTATTTTTAATTTAAGTTCCCATACTTTAAGTTTATCCGAATTGACTGTTTTGGATAAGGGGCTTAAATATGTCCCTCCCACAAATATCAACAAATTTAGGACTTACATGGATGTCCATAAATACATCAGAAAGCTTAACATTCAACGCTATTGTGCCTCTAACCCTTTTAATCCATCTGCTATTTCCACTTCACATATATTGCATTCAGGCCTGTCAAATGCCTCGATGTTCAATCCTCCAGGCCAGTTACCAGCAGCATTGAAGGTTTTTAGAGATCTGACCCTCAAAGACCTGGATGACATGAAGGTCAAACAGGTCCGATGCAAGCGGGATATTGAAGAAGGAATAGAGTCCTTATGTAAAAATAAGGACGTTGTGATCCGCCCAGCGGATAAGGGGGGAGGAATTGTGGTTCTTAACAGGACTGACTACATGCAGGAAATGCAACGGATCCTTGGGGATACTGAAACATATATCCCTCTCCCATTGGACCCAGGGGTCAAGTACAAAAGAGCCTTGGTAAAAATTGTGGAAATGGGTTTTCGCAAGAAGGTTCTGAATGAAAAGGAGAGGGCCTTTTTGGTTCCAAAGGTCCCTAGAACTCCAATCATGTACTACTTGCCGAAGGTACATAAAATTCTGACTTGCCCCCCCGGGACGTCCCATTATTAGTGGGATAGATTCCATCACGTACCGGGTGGGCAAGTACATAGACTTTTTCCTTCAGCCCTTGGTGAAGAAAATACCATCTTTCATCAAGGACACCAAGGAGGTGATCAATACTCTCTCCAAGGTGAAGCCCCCTCCTGGGGTGTGGTTGGTGACAGCGGATGTCACCTCGCTGTACACCATTATACCACACAACTTGGGCCTCCATGCAGTTTCTTACTATCTCAATAAGGACAGTGGGTTGGACAAAATGCAAATTTCCCTCATTATGGAATTGTTAGAATTCGCGGCCACTCACAATTTTTTTTGGCACGATGGTGGGTTTTACCAGCAGAATTGCGGCGTGGCGATGGGAGCTAAATATGCTCCCAGCCTCGCCAATCTTTTCATGGCCCTATGGGAGGAGGATGTCGTCTGTGTTCAGTCTAGGCCCCAGATCTTGCTGTGGGTCAGGTACATAGACGACATCCTCCTCCTGTGGAATGGAACCTAGGGTGATTTGTCGTATTTCATCGATGTACTCAACACAAATGAACGTGGGATTCATTGAGTCACGAGGCAAGCCAAACACAAATCAGTTTTTTGGATTTGGTAATCTCGGTTGAAGGGGAAAGTTTGGAGACAGCAACACATTTCAAGTCAACAGATAGAAATGCTTACATTTCAAAGGATAGCTGTCACCATTCCCCCTGGCTTGACTCTATACCAAAGAGCCAATATCTTCGATTGAAGAGAAACTGTACAAGGCAGGCTTCATTTGTCAAACAAGCGGACGTTTTGACTAAGCGTTTTCTTGCCAAGGGGTATAATTCGGAGTGTCTGTCTAGTTCCTTGGACCATGTGACCCATCTAGACAGAGGGGCAATACTTAAAGATAAACCCTGGGACAACTCTGCTAAATTTAGATCCCCTTTTATTACAGATTTTTCATGTCAACATGCTAACGTCAAGCACATTATGTCAAAACATTGGCACGTTTTGATGAGTGACAGTGTCCTGAATGGATTACTACCAGATAGACCTCAGGTGGTCTTTAGGGGTCTTCCCTCCTTAAAAGACAAATTGGCCCCTAATGTATTGAATCCCCCTAAAGTTCCTTCCATGTTTCTGTCAGGTCTGACTGGATTTTATAAGTGTGGTAGGTGTCAGAGCTGCAGTCTTAACATTCACACTAAGAAAAGGACGGTAGACTTCAGTTCTAGTTGCACCCGCAAGAGGTTTTTGATCAAACCTTTCATTACCTGTTCCACAGTGGGGGTCATATACATGTTAATGTGTCCCTGTGGTTTGCAGTACGTGGGTAGGACCAAACGCCCCCTCCATGTGCGGTTAAATGAGCATATTGCGAATATCAGGAGTGGCTTTACGGAACATTCTGTGTCCAAGCACTACCTGATTGCTCATGATCAAGACCCCAAGGGTACTATATTTTTGGGGATTGATAAGTTTACCGCACATTGGAGGGGGAGTGATTTGGTGAGGAGTATTTCCAGGACCGAGATGTCCTGGATATATAAAATGAAATGTTACACCCCCTTCGGGTTGAACATCGAAGTAGACCTGAACTGCTTTTTGGATAACTCGTAATGGGTCTTCCCCCTTTTTTTATTTTTTATGTATGATTTGTCTGAGTATCATGTCTGGATAGATGGGTTTAACCCCTGTCTTTAATGAGGGGTGGTCAACAGGGATAATTTGCATATTGTTAATATGTATTGCTAATGTTCCTTTGGCTAAATGTGTTCTCTTATATTTAGAGGGAGATGAGTGGTAATATTGTATATTGATGTCATTATGTGGATTTATGACTGGAGCTGACCAGGGATGGATCCAGCCAGCCGCAGCCCTTTTTTTATATATATTTTTGTATATTTTCTTATTTTATATTTAGTTTATATAATTTTGTACTTTTAATTACTGACTATTGTTGTTGGATAATTATAAAGAAAATCGTTGTCATGTATCATTTAAATATGCTGCATGATTTTTATTTTAAGATCGAGGTTGTATTACTCTTCCTCGCTCCGTGGTGTTAGGCTTTGCTTCCACTGGCTGTGTAATTACAAATGCCGTGTTGAGGCAAGCTGAGCTAGACCGTCTAGCCATATTTTAATGTTCTATGTTTCCCTTACCCCGTTCAGTGATTACCATGGGTGTTCACTGCGGGTTTCCAGAAACCAAGATGGAGGCTATGCGGCTACCATTGGATCCCTCCCGAGGTTAGCCCCGCCCCTTTTTCGATATCATGCGGTGATTCAGAGCGTCTCCTTACCCCGTGAACACGTCTTTGTTGAGACGAAACGTCGGGAGGAGTCGCTCTGACATCACCACATTTGCACGTGTGAGGACCCGGAAGTTCGGGACGCACGCTTTTCCACAGTCCGGCCGGCTGTGTTTTTATGCTCGATACACGTACATTTTAAAGAGATTGATGTAAGTACACAATCTGCTGTTTTTATAATAAATACCTACATACAGTATTACGCTATTGTGCTCCCCTTTGGTTTTCTTTATATGCTTTGGAACTCCATATTGGGCCATTACTGAGTGGGGATATACATCATTGAAACTTCATTGGGAGAGGAAAGGATTGAATCTAGCCCTGCAGTGGAAATTGGATATCTATGTTATGCTGATTTTAATCTGACCTGCGGTAAGAGTCAGTGTTACCCGTGGGTGGAGGTCTCCTGTCTTTACTGATCACTACGCCTGTGGATTTCTTTTTGCACCTTGGGATCTACTGCTGTTTTCATCAATATATTTTGGGACTATTTAAATCTTTTTGCTTTTTATCATATTTTTTCATATTTTATTTCTTTACATTACATTTTTTCTGCACTGGTGTTAATTATGTCATATTAATAGTGCCATGAACATTTATGCTATCACTTTAATTCATTTAAAGGGTGTCATTTATTTTTGTAGACACTTAATGTATGTCTTTTCACAATCTTAGAAGCGCGACTCCCTTTTGTTCCATATTTGTCTGATGTTGTATGACATCTTTGAGACGCAGCTAGTTTGGTTAGGTATTGGGGTATGCGCAATAACTTTTTCTTTGTTACTATAATTATGCATACTAAATACTGCTTACGTGTGATAACACTGTCTACCACCTATTGATGCTCAGAGGTGTCAAGCTGTGTGCGGAGACGGAGTGGGTGAAGGTGTTTTGTTGTTGATTAAGGAATGTTAAGTAATTACCCTTAGTGTGTGATTAGGGGGGTGGAGATCTCATTGCCCCTTTGAATACTGTCACATGGTTGTACTGTATAAAAAAATGAGAAGAGACCATTAAATTATCATTACATTTGGAACAAGCACAGAGCTGTGTCTCGTCTTGATTCTGGGCAAATGAAATGGGATCGGGTCCTGTTGGTTGGAGTGTCGATAAGCTGTCGTGACTGGGATGGAAGGTCGTAAACGGTGGTGACCGTAACAGTGGTGGCACACCAGTGGGATAAGTCCATAGCTTAAAGGACGGCTACAAGGACACAGGACGATGGAGACGCTGTATGAACGGCTGAAGCTCTCTTCCCTCAAGGACTTACTGGAGAGCCGGGGCAGATCGGCCTGCAACCGTAAGAGAAGGGACATTATCGCACAACTTGACGAAATGGATAGAGCTGAAAGGCCCAGCGTAACAGACAGGACACCCGATGAAGAGTTTTGGGACCGGGCTGTTAGACGTGGACTGGCACAGTATGGACCTAATTCTCCACCGGAGATCATAGACCGGGTTATAGCGGCTGTGGATGCCACTTGGCTAGAGCAAAGAGGTGCTGCAGCAGCAGAAGTCACAGCAGCACCAACTGAAGAGAGGGGAGAGGTACAGATGCCAGTCACCATGGAAGTGGCGTTCCAGGGAGCCGGGGCAATTGGCCCCTCTCCCCAGCAACAAGCTGTGGTGGTAAAGCATTTACCCCCAGCTGAATCCCTGGCAGCAGGGCAGGATGATACTGGCTGCGGCACACAACTGCAGCTTGAGCTGACATCGGGGGATGGGACTGTGGTCTCCCCCCAAAGCGACCCAGCAGAAGAGCTGGCAACAGAGCAGAGCGCCACCAGCCTCTGCTCTCACCTGGCAGGAGAGGGAGTTCCTGGACCAGTGTATGGTACTTCAGTCTCCACTGGTATACCCCAGGGATGGGGGCCAGTTGGCCCAGATCCCCAACCACATGATGGACTGAGCCCAGTCACCCTGTCTTCTCTCCAGCGGCTGAAAGAACTCCAGGGAGAAGGGCCAGTCCAGGCCTCTCCCCAGCGGCAGGCAGGTTCTCTGAGAGAGACAGAGGTTGGCGGGGTGAGTAAGGCTCTGTTTGGGGCAATTTATTTGGGGTACGGTATGGATACCAGCATTGGAGGACTAGATCTACTGACTGACTTCGGAGTCAAACCGTTCGGGGTCTCCTCCTGTGTCAATCTCCCACCGAAAGGGTCGAGATGTAACGGAATGACCCGTGACACCCAAAGACTTTGTGAGGATGGAGGATACTCCTGTGTCAGCGTCACTGATAACTCTTGGGTCTGAGTCCACTCTGTGCCCTTTGGGCATGGAGTGGCAAGTGAATCATAATTCATGTATTACATGAGATTTGACATCACGGATAGATCGTATTGCAGGATTTTGAGATACTGCAAGATGTTGGATTGTTTTGGCGTGGATAGTGATTTACAGTATATTCCTTAAATGCCTGCAAAGAATATTCTATGACTCATTTCTAGTGACATGCTAATTGCATCAGGGCTTGGAAGACATTCCATTGTCCTTGTGTAAAGGTGTTGTAACGGACAGGTGTTAATCCCAGGTCTGCTCCCAGACCTATAATTATGCATACTAAATACTGCTTACTTGTGATAACACTGTCTACCACCTATTGATGCTCAGAGGTGTCAAGCTGTGTGCGGAGACGGAGTGGGTGAAGGTGTTTTGTTGTTGATTAAGGAATGTTAAGTAATTAGCCTTAGTGTGTGATTAGGGGGGTGGAGATCTCATTGCCCCTTTGAATACTGTCACATGGTTGTACTGTATAAAAAGCTGAGAAGAAACCATTAAAGTATCATTACATTTGGAACAAGCACAGAGCTGTGTCTCATCTTGATTCTGGGCAAATGAAATGGGATCGGGTCCTGTTGGTTGGAGTGTCGATAAGCTGTCGTGACTGGGATGGAAGGTCGTAAACGGTGGTGACCGTTACAAACGTCATTTAACGACACGCCTTCTTCTCTAGAGCTAGAGTCAAACACCACTCTAGTCTGACCTGGTTTCTTGGGGTGGTAAACTCCAGATATAGGTAAGTACCAGCACTCCTCGTTGTCTTTAAGGGCAGGAGCTAGCTCTGCGTGATTATTCTCAAATATCTTACCCATGAAGGTAAAGAAGTGATCTCTCATGTCTGTTTTTCTCTGGATATTACGTTTAAGAGAGGCAAAGTGTTTAAGTACTTGTTCCTTGTTGTTAGGTAGATGCGGTCTATGGGGTCTAAATGGGAGAGGTGGGACCCAATTGTTTGTCTCCTCCTTGGCTGTCTCTTTTTCCATTATTTGCAAGAAAAGTCTATCTTCAAAGTACATTGCTACCTGCTGATCTTCCTTTGTTCTATGAAAGACTGTACATCCTAGGTGGTCTGGGTCACTGTCACAAGCGTGGTCCTCTGTGTCTGGGTCTACAGAGGTGCAAGGCTTGTGAGTACTACCTGGAAGTTCCTTTGTGATGAAGCTGTTGTGACATGGTTTCAAGGAGGAAGGGCGTCCTTTGTCAAGTACGTTAGTGAACATGCTACTGACCGTGGCAGGTCTGTGCACAGACTTTAGGCAGACGTCCCCTACGATGACCCACCCCAGGTCAAGTCTTTGGGCAAAGGGAGCATTGCGGGGACCATGAATCTGTTCCCTTACTTTATGAACCTGCAAAATGTCTCTTCCCAGGAGCAGCATTAACTGAGCGTGCTCGTCATATTCTGGTAGGAGATGGGCCATGCGTTTTAGATGAGGCTGGTGAATTGCTGCGTCAGGTGTAGGGATTTCTGACCGGTTATCTGGAATCTGGTTGCACTCTATTATGGTGGGTAAAGGTAGACGAGTCCGACCATCTATGGACTCTACACAGAAGGCGGTGGCTCTTCTCCCCGCCGTCTCAACAGTACCCGCACAAGTCTTTAGAGAGTAAGGGGAGCTTGGACCCCTAACACCGAAGGTGTCAAAGAATGTGGATCTAGCCATAGAGTGGTTGCTTTGGTCATGTAAGAGTGCATACATCTTGATAGCTTTGTTTCTTTGACCCATTGGATAAGCTCTAATAAGACAGATCTTTGAACTAGACCTACCGCCTGCAGGATCTTTGCATACTTCAGTACACTGTGTGGTAACCATTGGAGAGTCTGAACCAGTGTTCTCTTGCTCCCCGCCATGCTCTTTGGTATCGCTAGCTCGCTGGGCGGTCCAAGGACCAGGGCCTGGATGTAGTGCTGAGTTGTGGTCTGCATGATACACTAACCTTACAGTCCTTGGCAAAGTGTGATATGGATGAGCAGCACCTAAAGCATATGTGGTTCTATTTTAGGAAAGCTTTGCGATCTTCCAGAGACTTCTCCCCGAAGGTCCTGCATTTCAGTAGAGGGTACGGTTTTCTTGTGTGGAGGGCATTGCTTGCTAGGGTCTCCAACTTTGTCCTCTGGGTGAATGATGTTGGAAGACCTATAGGAGAAATCTGTAGAGGAAACATGAGACTTGTTCACTGTCACTGGCATCCTATGCTGTTTGAAGCTAGGGGGTGTGGCTGATGGCAGTATAAAGTCAAAGCTGGGATCATTCAAGAACTTGGCTTGCTTTGAAACAAAGTCTACAAAAACGTTGAATGGTGGAAATGGTACCTGGAACCTTTCCTTGTGTTTAGAACCATATGTGACCCACCTTTGTTGTAGGTCTTAAGGAAGCTTCAGAATCAAAGGTTTAATCCCTCTGGCTGCATCCAGGGAGGCGAGACCCGGCAGGTCTCCCTCTTCTTTAGCAAGAAGTAGTTCTTCTAGCAAGTCGGCTAATTCTCGTAGTTTGTGATAACCTTTGCTAGGTATTCTGGGAAAGTCCCCAATCCTTTTAAAAAGTGCATGCTCTATAGCTTCTGTTGAACCATAGCACTCTTCTAATCTGCTCCAAATCTTTTTGAGACCAATCTCTGATTGTTTTATGTTAATGTTCCTGATTCTACTGGCATGTTCGGCAGAGTCTTTCCCAAGCCATTGGACTAGGAGGTTTATTTCATTGTCATGAGACATGTTTAGACCTTTTATGGCGTTTTGAAAGGACGACCGCCAGGCTCTGTAATTTTCTGGCCGATCGTTGAACTGTACAAGTCCCTTTATGATTAGATCGTGACTGGCGAAGAACTTGGCAAATAACTTGTTATAACTTGGTTGGTGTCAGAGCATGTTGGCGATGTACTACTGTAGTGGGAGTGTGGTGTGCAACCATACCTGTCAGAAGCTTCTGCTTTGGGCCTTCTTGTCTCGTACCGTTGTGTAGAAAAAGGGTAATCCTGATGTTGGCTTGGAGGTTGAAGGTCATGGCGTGCAGAGACATAGGCTTGATCTGTAGCGTGCTGACCAGGGTTCTGCTGCTTGCAGCTCTGAGGAGTTTGGTTGCTCTCATGCTCTGTTACCTGCTGTGTTTGGTTTGTTTCTTCTAGGACACCGTCTATTCCCTGTGGAGGAGAGGTATCATAGGTTGATTTGAAGTGTTGGTGCAAGTACTCTGACGTGTGTTGCGAGGGATTCGGCTCTCCTTGTTCTGAGCCAAGCACATTGATGCGTTCACCACTGAGGCTCACGGCTGCTTCCAGGGCTTCTGCCTCAGCTATGGCGGTTGCAGCTTCCTTTTCTGCGGTGAGCTTCTCCAGAGTGACATCTAGGAGGGCTTCCTCGGCCTCTAACTGTGCCTGTTGCTGCACTTTCTGTGCCTCCAACTGTGCCTGTTGCTGCACTTTCTGTGCCTCTAACCTCGCTTTCTCCTTTTTAATCTGCATTTCTTGCTTAGCAAAGGCTGCTCGGGTCTTTGCTGCTTCGGCTTTCCCTCGGGCAATGGCGGCTGCGACGCTGGCTGTCATCGACTTGCCGAAACCATAAACTTGTGATCGGGTTTTAAACGAGGATGAGCTACTGCGTGACATGGCCGTTTGACTGAGTAGCGGCCTGTGGGAGCAGTAAGCGTATAAGGCTGCAGTCTCTGTATGCTGCTCGGCTGTATAGAAGTGGCTGTATAGTCGGTTGCAGACTGTAGCTCTTCCGTGCGGCTAAACCTCTTCCCCTCTGCACTATCCGTAGTGTTGGACAGAGTTTTACTGGATCGGATTTTTACTGTCCTGGACTCGCGTCCCGTACTCCCAGAGTCTATGGGTAGCTATCTAGGCAGATGACCTTTCTCTGCGCACACAATAATAGAATGCTGTTTCTTATCTTGTGTCTTTATTGGCACGTTGCAGATTTCAATATACATGTGGATGACACACGTGATATGCGGTAAAACTAGAAATAACAAGAATGGTATAACATTACTATACGATAATAAACACATCATATAAACATTATCAGAGATGGCTAACTACCTCCCTAAAAGCCTGTGGAGGAAGAAGAAGGAGATTGCTTACCTCCGATGCCATGGATGGGGACAGATTGCATGCAGGCCTTGCTGCCTTGATCTTAAACATGGAGATACTAAAAGACCTTCACTTCCTGGCTAAAGAGGATTTGACGATTTTGATGTCACAGCCTATAGAAGCTAGATAAGAATATTTACAACTATATTAGTGTTTGGCCAGTAGATGGCGCAAGCGTAACAGCTAACCTGAGACAACCACAATTCTGGCTTACTAATGCAATAATACATTGTACACACAGTGAATTGTCCTTTTTTAACCTGAAAGGTATCCTGGAGACATAACATAATAATTTTCTCTTTTTCGCACCGCTATTCTTTGTTCAAATTTTTATATAGACAAAAGGTTTTAATCACTTATTTTAATTATTTAAGTGAGGTATAAATATTTCCTTGTGAGAATAGAGAAAACAGTCATACAAGTGGTAGACACTCAGGCAAGTCTTCACTCGCTGATATTAGAAGGCAATGGTAGCTTTTACTTCCGGGATGAGAGCAACTGATGAGTCCAAGCCCAATACCAAGCTAGTATTTTTCAGGAAGAGATGCTAAAGCTGTTTCAGAACACAATGCCAATTGCCAAAAGAGGAAATACTCATCTGATATTACCAACAAAGTTCGGAATGCATTACAGAAATCGCTGCTTGGAAAGCTGGCAGGAAATTCTTTGGAGGCTCCAGTAAAGGAGCAAACTGGTTGAATACATACAGAATAAGAGGAAAGTGAATGTTCTGCCACTGAGAATGTCCTGAACAAATTTCCAGATCAGTTGGAAAGCCCTTCCATCCAGGGCTGGTGCAAGGATTTTTGACACCCTAGGCGAAACCTAATTTTGCCGCCCCCCTTGGCTCCACCCCTGACCCCACCCCCTTTGCCCTGCCCATGTATACCCCACCTTTCTAATGAAGCACCCATCAAAATGCATCCTTACCAGCGCCCATCAAATGCAGCGTCACCAGTGCCCATCAAATACAGCGTCACCAGCGCCCATCAAATGCAGCGTCACCAGCGCCCGTCAAATGCAGCGTCACCAGCGCCCATCAAATACAGCGTCACCAGCGCCCATCAAATGCAGCGTCACCAGTGCCCATCAAATACAGCGTCACCAGTGCCCATCAAATACAGCGTCACCAGCGCCCATCAAATACAGCGTCACCAGTGCCAATCAATGCAGCGTCACCAGTGCCCATCAAATACAGCGTCACCAGTGCCCATCAAATACAGCGTCACCAGCGCCCATCAAATACAGCGTCACCAGTGCCAATCAATGCAGGGTGGGGGATATTTTAATACACAAACACATGTAAAAATTTTATGTCAATGATCATGAGAGGGGTTCAGGGATCAGGATACTCCAAAATGACACTAGCGATTAACAGGTGGACAATCTTCAACCTAAATCCTCATAAATGCAGTTACACAAGAAGTTGTCATCACACATATACAATATGCAACCGTTTTTGTTCACCACACCAGTGTCACCAGGTGACGGTCTTGGGCTCAGCAAACTTCTGACAATATAGTACAGTGTACTTTCTGTTTGCTTCCTCTGTGTTCGTGCCTCTTCCAGGCTCCACCTGACCCCAAGCCCGGGAGCCGCTGCCAGGTGCCAGTGCCATGCTATATCCCATGATGCACCATCCATGTCCACTCCAGACATGGCCAGGAGAGCATGAGAGGAGGGGGAGGGGGGGTCGCTGTGCTGCTGGACACTGCAGACAGAAGTGAGAGAGTCCTGTGGACACAGAGAGGGGGGGGGGGGGGGCGGCTGCCTTGTTCTGAACGGAGAGTGTAGAGGGGGATTGCTGGACACATGTGACTCACATGTGTCCATAGATTCCCCTCTACACTCTCCGCTCAGATTCAGAACAAGGCAGAGCCCCCCTTCTGCTCTCTGTCACAGTGTCAGAGCGAAGAGCTCAGGGGGGGGGTGTGCGGTGTCGGCGCTGCTGCTTGACATGTCAGGGCGGCTGCCTGGTGGATAGTGCAAGCTCCGTGGAGGACAGTGCCGCCAGGCGCCCTAGGCGGCAGTGCGCTCTAGGCGGTCGCTTATTCCGCCTAGTGGTAGCGCCGGCCTTGCTTCCATCAGTAGTCACAATCCAGTAGAGCAAAATCTACTACAAGGCTTTGCTGGACACAAGAACTCAAGTTACACTACTGTATCAAGATTTTTTTGACAAGCATTTGAAGCATATACCCCTACAGAGGTTGGAGGATTCAGAGATTTGTGGTATTGGAGCAGAAGTTCCTGTATGATGGGTACCTAACAGTCAGACTTCTGTGGTTGGAAGGACAGCGACTTTCGATACCTTACACATGTCGACCGGGCCATAGCCGAAAGACAGCAACAGCGCGGTTGGCTTTTTCTGGGAGGGCGTCCGTGAACATCCTCCCAGAATTTTGCTCCCGAGAGCCCCCAGGGGCGTGCTCCTGGAAATATCCGTGACTGCAGGGTCCGGAAGACCCTGCGCATCACGGTTAATTTACCACGTGATCGCTCTGTCAAATGACACCGGTTCCTCTCTCCCCTCTCTCTGTACCGATTGGTATAGTGTGGGAGGAGAGGGGGTGAAATCGTTTGCAGCAGCGCTGTGGGCTGGATCTGTAGTGCCTACAGCACTGCTCTGTGCCCATTCCAGCCATGCCCATACTCTGCAATATGCTGCCAATACGCTGCCAATACTCAGCCAATACTCATTTGTCCATCCATACTCTGCAATACTGATCTGTCCATCCATACTCTGCAATACTGATCCATCCATCCATACTCGGCAATACTGATCCGTTCATCCATACTCGGCAATACTGATCCGTTCATCCATACTCGGCAATACTGATCTGTTCATCCATACTCGGCAATACTGATCCGTTCATCCATACTCTGCAATACTCATCCGTCCATCCATACTCTACAATACTCATCCGTACTCTGCAATACTCATCCATCCATCCATACTCTGCAATACTCATCCATCTATACTCAGCCATACCCAGCCATCCCACCCACACTCAGCCATACCCACCCAGCCATACTCAGCCATCCCATCCATCCACATCCACGGCTCATCTATGCCACATCAGTTTGCATCCATGCCACTACAGTGTCTCAAAGTGTAATTAGACTTGAAACGTATGCCCCTAGAAAGCCTGCTGGCGCTCCCTGCTTGTTGGGCCTCTGTATGTGTCCACGCTGTCTAAAAGTCTCACACATGTGGTATAGCCATACCCAGGAGGAGGAGCAGATTTATTTTGGGGTGTATGCTGTGTGAGAAATAACCTGATAATGAAATGATATGGGCAGGAGACTTCCGTTTCCGGGGGAGGAGTCGGAGGCATGGCGGGCTAGGCGTCTTCGTTAGGAGAGTCTAGCGGTTCCCCCGGTGTTCACGAACAGGAGAGCGATCTACAACGGCGGCCCCTACCCCGACCTGGTCTCTCTAAGAGTGGATAGAAGCGGAGCCACGTAAGGAGGCAGGAGAAAAAAGGTCACTCACCGTAGCTGCTGATGTCGCGGCGAGGTCGGAGCGGCGCAAAGTGTTGCAGAGGACCACCCGTTCAGCCCGCCCATTCATATATCACACGCTACATGACAGTCAGAGGAGAGCAGCAGAAACAGCACGAGGATCATGGGGTAAGCAGAAGGAGCTCTCTCATAGAGAGTGTATTACCCGCACCGCCACCATCAGCGTCTGCAGCATCCGGAGCCTCTGACACAACAGCTGCTATACGGCCGACAGAGCTTAAGGAGAGACCTGCTGGGGAAGCGCCTGAGCTGCCGAGAAGACAGGTGAGAAGCACCACACACACGGAAGGGTCAGAAGGGCGGACAGATACTCAGATACAATACCCCTTATCCGGACAGTTGGCTCAATACAAATTCAAGGCGCAGCTACCCCCACCCTCCCCAGCAGGAGCTGTACACCGGCCAGATAGGTCACTAGAGCCTATAATTGGGACACTATCGTTGCCTCTGAATAGTGATAAGGATCATAGTAGCCAGGTCCAGGGAACTGAAATGTCTAATCAGAGTGAGATCAATGGCATAGCAGAGTTACCTACCATGGCACTATCACAAACTTCTCAGCAAACAAAGAGGGAAGATATGGAGCCCGCCCCAGATAACAGGCAAATTAGTAGGCTTATCCAGGCACTCCCTACTAAGGAAGATATTCAACAAATTGTAGCAAATATTACCGCTGCAATGAGGGGTGAGATTGAAAAAGTGTGCATAAAAGTGGTTGAGGTAGAGCAAAAAATTGAGAGGTGTGGGGAGCAGCAAAGCTCAATGGAGGTCAGGCTGGTCGAATTGGAGGAGAGAGTCCAGACCCAACAGTACCAATTAATCAGATTGCAGTTACAAGCAGAAGAAACAGATAATAGAAGCAGAAGAAACAATCTGCGTATAAAGGGAATACCAGACAAGTTTGAAGGTCTGGAATTGAGAGTTGCGGTAGCCTCCATAATGAACAACATTTTGAAAAAAAAACCAGAAACAGTAGTGGAACTAGATCGCGTGCATAGAATCCCTATGGGGAGGCATCATGACCAAGCGACTCCTCGGGACGTGCTCTGTAGAGTGCATCTTTATAGGATAAAAGAGGAAATTCTCAGGGGGGCCTGGAAGGAGGGAACAGCGGGGGTGTTGGAAGATGCGGACATTCACATATTCCCTGATCTTTGCCCGCAAACCAAGAGCAGAAGAAGGTTATTAAAACCCCTATTAGACCACATTCGAAATAACGGAGCCACTTATCGTTGGGGTTTCCCACTAGCGTTAATAGTGAAGAAAGAAGCAACGAGTTATTATTTGAATGAGCCCTCACAACTTCCAATGCTTTTTCAATTTCTGGGAGCTGAACCAATAACTGTGCCTAACTGGCTGGATTTACCTAGTGTCGGTGAAAGAAAGAAAAATATGTAATGGAGTTTATTAGTATTAAGTGGTGGTCAAGTTGGATCCACAGTGGAAATTACATAGCCATGTTTTTTTTTTTTTTTTTTTTTTTTTGGGAGCTGTTCCCCTTTTTCTTTTTTTGGATGAAGAAAAGAACAAGTAGAACAATACATGAGTGCGCTAACAGGAAGGAGTAGAGAGGAAGAAGGAGGGAAGAACTGGTTCTCGGGCTTCGCATCCCAGTAGACATGGTTTTTTATTTTTTATTTTTCTAGAGCGGCAAAGGAACTCTGAGCGGACATAGAAAATTGTAGTTCAGAAGACTCTATAAGGACTCTATATGGACTCTATATGTGTAGTTTCGGGGGGCAGGTTGTGGATATTACCCGTTACTCACCACGTTTTCCATCATGGCTCTCTCTCCCATGTCCCCCCCCCCCCCCGTTATTTATTTATTTATTTTTTGGCGGATGTTTCATTTTTTTTTTCTCTCTCTCTCCCCCTTTTTTTTTTGGGTATGCCCAAATGTACGCAGAGGAGTCATTTTAGAAGGTTACAGGATCTCAGAGCTGATAAGTAGAAACACTAGGTAGAAACTTTAGACAAAGAGATAACTGTATATATGTTTATAATGCCAGGTGTGTAAACTCAGAGTAGAGACACAGAAGAATACTAGCGAACCCCCAAACTTAGTTAAATTCCCAGAGTTTATGGTAGTTGCCCCGAAAGTAAAGTGGGTAGGGAAGTTGGTTTTGGGGGGGAGGGGGGGATTGATGGATCACTGGACACGAATAATAACACAATATGAATGAATATGTAGATAAGAACACAGAGGGAACACAGAGGGAATGGGGTTTTGTTTGTTTTTTTGTTTTTTTGTCTGGTTGTGAGGGTAACTAAGGGAGGAAGGAGGGTACAGCTTGACAGACACAGTGATACTCATGGGTATCACTATAAAAATTACACTGTTTTTTTTTTTTTTTTTTTTGGGGGGGGGGGGGGTTGAACAGGGTACATTCTAGAGGTGGCCATTAAATTTTTTTTTTTCTTTCTTTATTGGGAGGGGAATTAAGGGGAGGAGGGAGGGTACTACTTGATAGACACAGCGATACTCATGGGTATCACTATAAGAATTACACTGTCCTTTTTTTTTTTTCTTTTGGGGGGGGGGGGGGGGGGTTGAACAGGATACAGTTTTTCTATTTTTTTTTTTTTTTAGGAGGGGAATTAAGGGGAGGAGGGAGGGTACAGCATTAGAGACACAGTGATACACATGGGTGTCACTATAAGAATTACACTGCCTTTTTTTTTTTTTTTTTTCTCTCTCCTTTAAGGAGAGGGGTGGAATAGGGTATTTTGTAGAGGTAGCCATCAATTTTGTCTTTTAGTAGATGGTTCATGAAGTGTGCAAGGGTGTGTGTTATCAATGGCTGAGAGGTATGGGGGGGTAGGAAGTAATAGGGAGGGAGGGTGATAGAGGGGCAACACGAACCCGAAGCGGAAACTAGGGGAGGCAGGGAAGGGGAGAGGGAGATTGGAAGGTGGGATGCGGGAAGTAAGCCGAGAAGTGGGGAGGGTAGAGGGGAAGAGGCGGAGGGGGAGAGGGGATAGGGAAGGGATGGGGTACATATCCATGATTCAATTTTCCAATACTTAATTACATAAATATGGTTGAACGGGTTGTTACGGGAGAAGTCCAATGGAAGAAGAGATCGGGCTCGGTAATAGAAAGAACGGGTCACATAGGAAATAAGATATAGGTTCTGAGGGAGATGGGATGCGAGGAGACGAGGGTTATCATATCCACGAGCAAAGGTGTATGAAATTATGAATCTATAACTCTTTCTCCTGCTGCCATGCTTGTGGTTTCCTGGTTATTAATCATGTGCAATATGTGTAGTATACCTAAAAAAAAAAAGCATAAATCATGTATTATCGAGGGGAAATGATTAGAATAAGACGAGTAGACTGCATAGAAGGGATCTAACTGGCTATTAGCTAATCGGCCTAGGAGTGACGAAATATAAGGGGGGACTGGGGGGGGGAAACGGACCTATAAAGTAAAGAGGGTGAGCACCGGTCTGGGAACCGGGTGAGAATCTCCGCTGTGCTTTCACACTTTCCCCAACAAGCGTCTCTCCTCCGTTTGGAGGGAAGTCGGAGACGCGTCGGGGTTTTCTCCTTTTTTTTTTTTTTTATTTTTTTTTTTCTCTTCCTTTTTTTTTTTCTTTTTGATTTAGACCAAGGACGAATTTGGCTAAGAGGCCATCATGGTCCGGGACTTTTTATAAATTACTCGGACATCTGGACGGAGGTCTTGAGTGCGAGCTACAGGGGGGGGGGGGGTTTTTTTTTTTTTTTTTCTTCTCCGTTTCTCGGGGTGGCTCCAGTCAGTCGTCTCCCTCTCTTCTCTCACGCCACCTCCCTTGGAGATAAGGTCCTAGGACCACGCAGGAAGGTGGGTAGGCCGGGAAAATTAGTACATAAATTAGTATATAAACGATAATAAAAAATGAGATCAGAAATGCATAGAATAAATATAACATCGTACAATGTGAAAGGGCTAAATATCCCGGAAAAAAGAACAAAATTGATGTTGGAACTGGGAGATTAAAAACACAAATCGTTTTCCTACAGGAAACACATTTCAGGAAAGATAAGATTCCAAAATGGAAGAACCAGAGATTTCCAGTGGTATACATGAGGGCATCCCAGTTTTCAAAAGCAAATGGGGTAGCTATCTTATTAGCCAAAAACATAATTTGGAAAGAATCTAAAGTGGTGACAGATGATGAAGGAAGGTTCCTATTGATAAAGGGGACAATTAATGAACGAAAGGTCACATTGGTAAACCTCTATCTCCCCAATGAAGATCCTGTGGCCACGTTGGGTAAATTTTCAGAAACGATAAAAGAAAACAAAGAAGGCGTCCTGATATTAGGAGGAGATATGAATATGCTATTGGATCCTAGTCTGGACTCCTCCAGGGGGGCCTATGGCATATCTAACTCTAAATTGAGACAAGCAAGAAATATGCTGTATGACCTGCAGCTAGTAGATAGCTGGAGGTCCCAACATGCCCATGATAGAGATTATAGTTTCTATTCCCACAAACACAAAACTTATACATGAATTGATTACATCTTCCTAGACCGAGCGGCTTTGCTGAACCTAAGGGAAACGTCAATTGGTTCAATTACAATCTCGGACCATGCCCCAGTTAACTGTTGTATTGACTGGGGAGTTTCAGGACCTAGAGAATGGAATTGGAGGGTTAATGAAACCTTAATTAAGGACCCAGAATACGAGGAGATGATAAGCCAGGAAATAGACGCATTTTTTGAGAGGAATAGTGATGATGAAACTTCCCCACTTTGTAAGTGGGAAGCACACAAGTGCTATTTGAGGGGAATGCTGATTTCAATGGGGGCCCATAGGAAGAGGAAGCTCGGGGCAAAGGTAGATACCTTACTGAGAGAGATTAAAATAGCGGAAAATGAACATAAGAAAGCGCAGAAATCAAGAAATGAGGAGAGGTTGATGTCCCTGCGAGAGAAACTAAATTTATTATTGATGGATAAGGCAAAAGCACAGTTGAGTAGATGCAGAAGGGCGTATTATGAATTTGGCAATAAACCCAGTAAGATGCTAGCGAACGCACTGAGAGAGTCTAGATCCAGAAAACATATAGAGAAAATAAAAACACTGGGAGATAACCTAGTGAGCCCCTCCCATTTAATAGCGAAAGCGTTCAGGGACTATTACATTGGTTTATACCAATTAGATAACCAACCCACCATAGAGAAAGTACAGAACAGAGAAGAGAGAGTAAAAGAATACCTAGTGAAGTCAGAAATGCCTAAAATTCCAAATGAAAGTATAGAGAGTATGGAGTGTCCGATTACAGCAAAAGAATGTCAGGAGGTAATAAAGGAAATGAAACCAGGTAAATCACCAGGGCCAGATGGGTACACGCTCCTATATTACAAAACCTTTCAAGATAAATTAATACCTAAATTTCTAGAGGCCTTTAATTCACTGAAAGAAGGTTACCCGATGAGAAGAGAAACACTAGGGGCCCACATAGCCGTCATCCCCAAGGAAGGGAAGGATCCCACAGTTTGTGCGAGTTATCGACCGATATCTTTGTTGAACATAGACTTAAAAATATTTTCAAAGATAATCGCTAATAGACTAGCAACATTTATCCCACCTCTCATACATCCAGACCAGGTAGGCTTTGTATCTGGAAGAGAAGGGAGGGAGAATACGCAAAGAGTGCTAAGTACCATCTACCTGGCCCAATTCCATCATAAACCAATAGCACTCATTTCAACCGATGCGGAGAAAGCCTTCGATCGGGTGGATTGGGGTTTTCTGAAGGCTACTTTAAAGCACATAGGACTAGGAGTTGCTATGCAGAATTGGATTGCAAGCCTTTACTCTTGCCCCTCGGCAAGAGTAAAGGTAAACGAGGCACTATCTGACCCATTCCCAATTCGAAACAGGACTAGGCAAGGTTGCCCGCTCTCCCCGATTATTTTTATTTTAACACTGGAGCCACTGCTGAGGACAATTCGATTAAATGCAGATATTAGAGGTTTTCAGATTAAAGGAACTGAATATAAAGTAGCTGCTTTTGCAGATGATCTGTTGTTCTCAACAGTGGCTCCAGAACTATCATTGCCACCCTTGATGAGAGAGATAAGGGAATATGGAGACCTTTCTAATTTTAAGGTAAATTATAGTAAGTCAGAGGCGATGGGGATAGAAGTAAATAAACAAATTAAGGACCAATTAACAGTAAATTTCCCCTTTAAATGGACGGATTCCCACATACTCTACCTAGGGACAAAAATTTCAAAAAACTTAAATAGAATTTTTGAGTTGAACTTTGTTCCGATGGCAAGGCAAATTAAATCTGACTTCACTAGATGGGAAAAAGAGACCTACTCATGGTTTGGGAGAATTAGCATCTTAAAAATGAATGTGTTACCAAGATTAATTTACTTATTCCAAACCTTACCGGTAAAGATTCCCCTGAGTTATTTAAAGGACTTAAGATCTAGGTTCGCAAAGTTTATTTGGGCAGGAAAGACGGCGAGATTACGCAGAGAAATACTAACTTTACCCAAGGAGAGGGGAGGAGTGGGCTTCCCAGACCCTATGGGATACTATGAAGCAGCCCATATGTCAAGGGTGGTCGAATGGTGTACTCAAGAGAAGCATAAACCATGGATACTCATAGAACAAAAAATTACAAACATCCCCTTGGAAGGAATGGTGTGGATACAAGAAGTAGATATACCAGGGGAGGTTAAGAAACATCCAACAATTGGTGCAACCCTGCGGGTCATGAAAAAAGTATTCAAGAAAACGAAACTTTCGACATGCCCAAGCCCACTTACCCCGGTCTTGGGAAACCCGAAATTTCAAATAGGGCTTCTAGATTCACACTTCAAAATGTTAAAACGATTAGGCTGGAGTAGGGTAATACATTTTGAAGGGGAGACTCTAAGAGCTAGTAGAGAGGAAAGAGACGAGGCAATAAGAAAAGAACTTGACTTAATGAGACAAAATCAACTAAAAACGGCCATTAGAGCAATGAACCCAAAAGGGGGTCCGCTCAGGGACCTTTCAGGATTTGAGGAACTGTGTCTAAAGGGAGAGGAGATTAGACACGGTCTCTCATTGATGTATAGTCTCCGGGTGGAGGCGGAAGCACCAAATGACTTACCGTTTATACGATCCTGGGAAAGAGAGCTAAATGTTGTTTTCTCGGAGACCCAGAGAACAAAAATCTTTAATTTTACGCATAAAGCATCATTGGCTACCAGATACCAAGAGGGAGGGTACAAAATCTTAACCAGATGGTATAAAACCCCGGTAGTACTAAACCGGATATTTCCGGAAGTGTCAGACAGATGTTGGCGATGTAGTAAGGAGAAGGGTACTATGCTTCATGTCTTTTGGACATGCTCAAAGTTAAGGGACTTTTGGAAAATGGTCATGGACACACTTAAGGAAATTGTAGAGGTGGATTTGGGAAGCAATCCTGCCACTTATTTACTACTGGACATACCAATTTCCATGGCCAGGTTTAAAAGGTCCCTGATAAGACATTTATTGGTGGCAGCAAGGGCATGTATTCCAATCTTGTGGAAAAGTACAAATATCCCAAATAAACAACAATGGCTAGGTAGAATATCGGAAATTCAACAAATGGAGAAGCTCACCATGGGCATAAGAGAACAAGAGGAGAAGTATAGATTGATATGGACACCCTACATAATGTACAGAGAGGGAGAGCTTTGAGGGGGAGGGGGAAGGGGAGGGGAGGGAGGAGATGGCCGGAGGGACCTGGGTTTTTCTTTTTTTTTTTTTTTGTTTTGTTTTGTTTTGTTTTGTTTGGGAAGGGGAGGGAGGATGGGGGCTCCTAGGGGTAGAGTTGGAAACTGGTAGATCTGTTATAGGTTTGGGCTATTTATATTAGGTAGTCGTTAAGTGAAACAGCAAAATACAGATACTCTGATGTAGTTAAGAAGACTGTTCTATTGTAGGTAGTAATAGACAGAAGTCAGATTTGTTTATTTGTTTATATATGTAATAATATACTACTGACCAGTTGGAAAAAGAAAAATTATAAAATAAAGAATTAAAGAAATAACCTGAAAATGACAATTTTGTGGGAAAAAAAAAAGAAAAAAAATAGATTTTGCAAAGAATTGTGGGAAAAAACTTCAAAAACCTCACGGTGCCTCTTTCTAAATACATTGGAATGTCTACTTTCCAAAAAGGGGTAATTTGGGAGATATTTGCACTTTCCTGGCATGTTAGGGTCTCAAGCCGTCAGAGATTGGCACCATAGCTTGCGGACTCTATAACTTTCTCACAGACCAAATAATATACACCAATTTTGATTATTTTTACCAAAGATATTTTGGCCAAAATGTATGAAGAAAAATTACTAATTTGCTAAATTTTAACAGAAAAAAGTTTTTTTTTTTTTTTTTACAGATGTAGTGCCCTGCTCCCAAAATGACTGGGCGCTATTTTAAATTTAGTGGGTGTCTGAGTGATAATGTGGCTCAGACTGTATGATTTATTCTGAATTAGCCTCTGTCCTGGCAGTGGCTGTGCCTGATAGCATTTTCCCACTGTTGCCTGTAGGTGGCAAAAACTTATATATAATGCGCTAAATCAACTAAATGTGTACAAAATATCAGCACAAAGACTGGAGATAAAGATCCTAATAATGAGCAATATATAATGAACAATAAATTCACCAGTTCATGTAGTGATATATTAGTCCCATTCACATTGAGATCATGGATCAGCTCAGCGGCACACTCCCACACCACACATGCACTGTGTATTAGGTGATCCGACTTGATAATCACTAGCAATGATACCACCAGAAATCAAAGATCATGTCAGGGTGCGCATTCCACCAGTCTTCAGATGCTCACAAGGTATATGCAGGGAGAAAGAAAAAAGACCAACATAGCATAATACTGCATAAGTTGAAGAAATTACGTTCACAATGCAGAGATAGCACTCACGAATCCTCAGGTAAACAACGGCTGCAACGATGTGTGTGCTGCTTAGTACATCAGGTTCCTCATTCGGCACATCCGTGCGTCCCGTCACTGAAGCTCCTCCCCCACGCGTTACATCACTAGTCACGTGACTTACTCATGTACACATTTAGTTGATTTAGCGCATTATATATACGTTTTTGTCTTTTTTGGTTTGGTTCACCCCTTTTTAATTGCAGCTTTATCATTTGTTTATTGATTCTGTGGTATAATTATTAATTATTAGTAGTGCTGTAGCACCTATAAACACAATGCCTGTAGGTGGCGATGCCCCCACAGGTCAGTGTTGGAACACGGGCAAGCCATAGGTCATTGAGTGTCTTTTCTCGGGAGCAGCCCAGTGGGAGTGGTGCCCCACTGGGCATGCCGGGAAGGGAGACTTAATGAAGGAAATCGAAGGTCCTGGCACGAGGTATGTGTTGTGTGATTTCCAGCCCCGTTGGCCCGAGGCTGCATCTTTGCTAGTAGGCCCAAGTATGCTGGCTGGGGCCTACAAATCAAGAGGGATCCTAACCTGTCCATCTAAGTGAAGGAAGCTACACTTAATTAAGGAAAGCAGGGGAGGGCCTGCCCTGGAGGAGACCAAGCGGAAGGCTTATGTCTCGGGATAGGCCTGGTGACTTTATTAAGGAGGGAACCACAATTCAAGTTGTCCTACATTTTGCCGGGTCGGCTTAATGGCTGCAAGTTCGGGTATTACATCCTGTGGCAGAGGATTCTGGACTATTCAATTTGTTGTCAATCAGTCTGTGGCAGAGACTGTTAGCGAACTGGTTCGTGCATTATTCTGGCATTATTGCATTATTCCCGTGACCACGTCCATTTTTGAGACGAAACGTTGAGTAAGCGACGTTCTGACGTCATCGCGCTCAGCTGCACCCCGGAAGACACGGGCAGGCGAATCTAGGAGCCGGCCGGCTGGACTTTTTATGCACGTTGCATTCTAACTTGAATAAATGTATCTTGGATTTTACACTATGTGAGTTCCTTTTTCTTCTATGGTGCATCCTGTATCACCCAATGAATGAGGCTGTATCCCATTGATGCCGTTTGTGTTAGATATCGTACTAGCTTACATGCTTATTTTGATCTCCTGTAATAAGAGGTCAACACCAGCTGGTAAGAGGCAGTATATTCTAAGTAGAGATGTACAGAACTGTTCGCTGGCGAATAATTTGCGGCGATTTTTGCACGTTCGCATTCGCCGCTGCGGGCGAACATATGCGCTGTTCGATCCGCCTCCTATTAATTAACATTGAGCAAACTTTGACCCTCTACCTCACAGTCAGCAGACACATTCCAGCCAATCAGCAGCATACCCTCCCTCCCTGACCCTCCCACCTCTCGGGCAGCATCCATTTTAGATTCATTCTGAACCTGCATTCTTAGTGAGAGGAGGGAGAGTGTTGCTGCTGCTGAATTTATAGGGAAATCTATAGCTAGGCTAGTGTTTTCAGTGTCCACTCCAGTCCTGAAAGACTCATCTGATCTCTGCTGTAAGGACAGCACCCCAAAAAGCCCTTTTTAGGGCTAGTATATCAGTCTGCTTTTTTTTCTCTGTAATCTAATTGCAGTTGCCTGCTAGGCAGCATGTGTGTGTCAGGATCAAAGCGTACACTATGCCCAGTGCCACCCACCACTAATCTATCTTGGTGGCACAGTAGGTAACATTTTTTTTTACTGCAATAGAATAGTAGTAATTTGCCTGGCTGCCAGCGTGTGTCAGGGGTACAGCGTACACTGTGCCCAGTGCCACCCACCACTCATCTATCTTGGTGGCACAGTACATTGTAGTGATCTAATTTGTCCAATAAATGTAGTGATCATGTATAGTGTCCAGTACTCCGGTCAGATAATTATTATCTTAGATATGGTATGATGACCATAAATTACGTTGTTTCGCAGCAACTCACCAGGCTCTCCAGAGAACGCAAAATTTAATTAACTTCCAATAACATACAAAGTCCAAAGTCCACAGATGATACAAAAGTCCAACAAAGTGATGTAGTGTCAAAGTCTCATCTCAGAGAATACATGTTCTGATCACTTCTAGATCTGTGCCTTCACATGTTCATGCAAAGAATACATAGGGGTATCTTCTCTATCTGATAACCAGAAATTCCCAACATTATATATTGTTTCCTTTGAATAGCTGAGCAATTGATTGGTTGTCTCTTAATTGAAAGACAGGAAATATTTACCTGCCACTCTAAAAGACAGGATGTGACTTCAGCCGAAGTCACTAATTAGTATGCATCCTTGCATACTAATAAGCCCCCCTCTAATAAGTAATTAGATTGATCATCTTTTATTTGAAAGGCAGGAAATCCTGCAGCAGGAAAATGATTCAGCCGAAGTCACTAATTGGTATGCATCCTTGCATACTAATAAGCCCCCCTCTAATAAGTAATTAGATTGCTTGTGATCTGAATAATGGTTTAATATGTAAAAACGGCTCCATCCTGTCTCTGCCTTTTTGACAATAGACAAACCTCTTTTGACTTGCAACATGTAATTACAGGCCTGATGTGTAAACTAGACTTATCATTTAATTTAATTCAACTGATTGAGTAGTGGTTTGAGACTCTTCCTGTCTCTTTGAATCACAGGTTCGAAATCCGGCCTGATCAATTTAGACCTATAACACAATAATATGACACTAACATACATATATACAGTGTATATATATATATATATATATATATATATATATATATATATATATATATATATATTTTTTTTTTAATCTACACCTATATATCAATATTACAACTTATACTACTACATATTCCCCCACTTGAATCGGTTCAAATTAGAATCGATTCACAACCAAACTGCTCAGACATCCCTGACTCTTAAGATTGAAGCCATCTCTAGGTTTTCCTTACTTTTCTGAATTTTTCTTAATTGCCTTCTACCACAACAATATAAACCAAACAAAAAACATATTAATACGAATTGAATAAACACAAAAATTATGGAAAGAGTTCTCAATAGCGGGTGAGTAAAAGTTTTTATTGGGTATGCTCCACCAAGGCTCCTGAAATTCTATTAGAACTGATGAGGTTTTCCTTCACCAGTTCTTGTAATTCTATAATTTTCCTACTATCCCTCTTAAATAATGTATCCAATTCAACTGTAAGTGGTGGTATTTTCTTAAATAAAGGAGAAATCATAGAGTCCCATTTGCCAAGATCAGTTTGCTCAATGTCCATAGATACTTGATTCATCTGGATATTAGCTCGAATGTCTTCTTCTCCAATTGTTAACAGTCCATCTGTGAGGTTCACACACCAGCCGGTGGTAGGTGTCCGGCACTGAACTTGTTTCTGCCAAGTCCTCTCCATGAATAATTCTCTTCCAGGCCGGTTCAAATTTTTGCAATTGAACCATGCAGTTTCTAGAGTGTGTAGCAGCACAGCCATCTATGTACTCCAGCCGCTCAAAAGAACAGGAACAAAGCCAGGCCTGGGCACGTCTGGTACAGCAGTTGGGATCCATGGTTTTCCACACTTGGTTGTCCTTGACGACAAGTCTGCATTGCGGTAGCAGTTGTTTCAGTATATTAGTGCCATTTCTCACTTCCACCTCACCAAGAACGATCATCTTGTATACGGGTAAGGGTGCTGTTGACCATGTAGGGATGTCAACGGTCAGAGGTATTTCCTGCTTTCCAATGCGATCTTTATTGCAAAGAGTATCCAGGCTCCTTACTTTGGCAAGGGCAAAGTTCCTACAAGTAAAACCACTGTCTTTGATAAGATGGAATAATAAAGTTGAGTTCATTATCCTTGGCCATTCTCCTTGTTTGATTTCTCTAAGCCCTAGGCTCAGGTGTTCACTCTGCAAGTTTCCTATGATACCACAAACTATAGACTTGGATACATTATTGGTTTGAAGTGTTTTATTCAGTGCATTCACCAACATTTGAATGTTCTGCAAATCTGCAGCAATGGTGTGAATGTTCTGAATATCTACTTTCATTTCAGCTAGAGCGTTTAAATCCACTCTTCCCCCTTTAAGCAGTATCTGCTGTAATCTACCCACAAAATTTAGTCCTCTTATATTTAGGCTGTCTATATCAACCCTATTCCAAATTGAACTACCCAAACTGAGGCCTGATATAACAGTACCCAGATCCCTCTTTGAGACCTTCTTAAAATTAAGCCCTTGTGTAGCATCCCAAAAAAAGTTTATATGTGTTTGAAAGACCGTTTTAAACCATAATCCCATTGATTTTGGGCAACTCTCTGGACGTAAAATTCAACAATAATGGTACTGATAAATATGAAACATCGCTATACACTAAAGTTTGAGTTCGCTCAAGGAAGAGTCCATGTTCTGGCCACGGTAAAATTGTAGGACAGTCTCTAGAATTTGTGACCATTATATTTAAGACTTTTGTATAGACTCCATCCTTCGTATCATGAGGGCTACATGATATAATACCCTCCTTGAATATCGAAAAATTCCTTTCTAAAGTCATTTGCATTTGTGGTCCATTCTTTGTCTCCACTAAAATTATATTTGTACTCCTGTGACGATCGCTTCCTTCTGGGTAAGTCCAGACGGTATATTCCATAAGGTAATCAGATTTTGGCATCATGATCTCACATTCAACGATTATCCACCCCCCGACTATGCCCTTGACAGTATCCCCATGTATCTGGATGCCTTCTGAGTTCTCTAAAACAGTAAGTTCTGTAGTATGATCCATTACACTTCTTTTATTTCGATCAGATTTCCCCAATGGTAAGCATTTGAATTCTTTAACTTGACACTTTTCCACTCTGATGTTTGTGATGCAAAGTAGTAGAGTGATTGACGCTGTTATCAACACATATGCTAATAGAGGCTTGTATTTGTCTAGGGGGGGTGTCTTAATTTTGGTGTAGTCTTCTGATATTCGCATTCCTCCTGGGACCTGAAAGACAATCTCAGGAAGAAAGTTAGACAATGCTCTCATCCATAAAATCCATTTTTCCTTTAAATGCTTTTATCTGACATGCATGACTCCATCTTGACCTACCCTCTCCCAAATCTAACAAGTAAACAGAGGGTCCAATCTTGTCTATGACTGCATAAGGGCCCTTCCACTTTGCCCTAGGGAATGGGTGAAACCCAGAAAAATCCTGTAACATTACTCTAGTCCCAATTTGGTATTCACTAGTGTCACCCATTGCATTAAACCATTGTTGTGAGCTTTTATGAGTACATTCATCAGTGGCACACACAGCCTTATTTACTGTAATCACATGATACTTTAAGATCTCTAACCATGATTCAGATAATGACTGTGGTGGCAAAATCTGGGCTGTATGCAGAGCACACCGCCATTTTGCCCTGTGCTAAAAGCACATACTCAGTCTTAATGAAATAATCCATATTTAACCTAAATAGATTCACTCACCATCCATACAAAGAGACACCATCACCAGCTTGTTCTCAAAAAATCCTCGCTCCAGCCATCACTGACTTTCAGAAGCTTGTCTCTTTATTATATGGGGTCAATCATCAGTAACAAAAGGTGTGGCTTCACAAAACAGCCAATCACACATGTTGTATACATTCAAAAGAACCAAACACAGACATGTGATTGGAACAATGCTTAGTCAAACGGTTGCAGTCAGTTTAATTAAAAGGCCAGTAGGAAGTGAGCTCACAGGGTGTCAGCTCCACCCAGCAGATGCTCATATACGGAAACCCCTCCAACAGGGATTCCATACAGTAATAACAAGATAATACAATACAGTAATAATCAATAACAATACAGCAATATAATAACAATACAGCAATATAATAACAATAGGATACAGTTCCTGATGAGGAGCTTATCTGCAGGTGTAAGCTCACATCTCAAAACAGTGTTGATCAGGTACTAAGAGATGACAGGAGCGCACACCAGCTAAATTGACAATGCGCTTGCAGAGCGGACGCACCGAGAAGGCGAATATCTGTGCATCACACAGGGGCCCTTTCGCCGGCCGACACCCCCCCTCCACAAACACCCTACTCCAAATCAGGAAGTGTATCTCGACCAGTCTGTCTGCCCCAGTCAGATTTCTAGAGCGGGCTGAGGGAGAACCAACCATGGGTGACACTATGACAATACATAATAAATACATCTTTTAAATTTCCACAACAGTCCTCCCTTTTTGTCATATTGCTCCCATTTGTCCTTCATATCTTAATAGTCTTCTTACACCTAGAAACTAAATCAGTCTTTACAGTCCATAAAAAGGAAAACACAGCTTGACATGTAGACTCTGTTCTTCAGGAGGGATGACTTATAAGGAGGGCACAACTTGGTGAGCTGTAGTAATCGCAGATCGGTCTGGGGTCCTCTGTCTTGTATGTGGGTCCGGCTTCGGGGCGTCTCATCAAGGAAAATGTGGTCATCTGCTCCGGCTCTGGTCACGCATCTAATCAGGCAACAGGAGCGCCTCATCACGACATAGAAATAAAAACGACATGAGTATATATATTCCCATTTCCATCAACCACGATCCGCTGTAAAATAAAAATTAAATCCCCAAAGATTCCCAGAAATCGCCCTTGGACCATGAGAACTTCCTTGTAGCTTCAACAGTCATATGAAACATTCCATCCTCAATAGGTTAGAACTGTTCAATCGTATCATAAGCTCAAGCCCCCCCACCTTGTACATGCAGGAAACCATGCCCAGACCTGGTCGGGGTTGGTGAACAATTCCCCTCTAGCTGTCCCTGACATTCCTAATTTCTCTTGCGCCATCAGATCCTTGCGCTCGGCTGCGATATAGGATGCTGGGACAGCTTCACCACCACGCATGAACCTCTTGAATTACCTTTTAAGCTGTAGATACCCAACCGACAAGAGGCAGAGCCATAAAAATTAAAACCAATTCTACCCTCTAAAGACATCTCATTTAATTCCATTGACAAGTGTCCGGAATGCTCTATGGACACTAACCATGATTAAGTCACGTGGCAAGTGATGCAACACATGGGGGAGGAGTCTGCTGTACGAGATCTTTCGGAAGTTCCCGAGTGAGGACCTCTACACTTTTCGTTACTGAGTGGCTTGATTCAAAGACGGGGAGAGCGTGAGTGGATCGGCGCATAGCATTGGCAGCAGTATTGTCGTGTCTGGCTGTATTACACTATTGTGTTTCCCTTTTTCTTACATGTCCCACACCTGTTGTGGTGTATTGAAGAGGGGGGCTGAAGCCTGTTTTTTGCACCATCACTAATGACCAAGGCTGTGTCGTTGGAGCTACTGAAGTGATTTGAAGCTGAGTATAAGACACCTGTTTCACAGAGCTGTTGTATCCAGTGACACTCTCACGCTGCTGCTAATCAACATTGTTTAACCCTATTTTACCATCTACTCTACAGGGACGGTATTCTGAGATTGAGTACTATTTGATGCTCTGAATTAATTAGCTTTGTATTAATTTATTAATTTATTTTTATACACTAATTTTTTTTTCCTCATCTATATATATATTGTGTGCTTCACCCCACTGTGGCAACACGACTAATCCCCTATTCAGGGTTTTGAATTATTATCACAATTGGATTGATCTTAGTAAGGTATCATATAAATTAGTTGTTTTTAGCGCATATGTTTATATTTTTCACATTTTGTTGTTTGGTTGGTAACCTTTTTCACATACTGCAGCTTTTTACATTTATTTATTAATTGTGTGGTGTATTTTGGATTTAGTAGCGCTGTAGTTTATCAGTTATAAGTGTCTGTTCGGAGTCTTCATTAGTTTGTCAATAATCCTCATACCAATCATAACATCATAAATAGCATGTACCGCTGTCATCACTGGGCACTAAAGCTCGGTGGAGACTCAGAACAGACCGTGCAATCCGTCCCGTTCACTTTCTTAATTAGTCATAGAATAGACTTTAAATAATAACTTGGGATGTATTTCATCGTTACCTCTGCTAAAATTTACTAAACAAACAAATACAAAATAAACAAAGATACTACTAATTTCTTTGATGTGGTTGAGCCGCTTCTTGCAGTGGCTGGCATGGTCTCATCCATCAATCTTCTTTACCAACGACCCAGTCACCTGGTTGGGAAAAATGAAAATCAATTACAGTGTCAGGGTCCAGGAGAGACTCCTGAACCCTTTTGAAGTTCATGTTACAGTGATCGCACTCACCCCATCACCTGAGAATAGACGTGACAGCTGATGAGGGGAGTACGACCCTGGTTTCGGTTGACCTCCAAACAAACCTTATGACAATAACCCCGACCTCGGGACTGTGTTCACTGCACAATCTGTGCATGTCTCCCCATCGCCTATAATCGCTTACCATCTCCTGTAATACCTGGAACCATTGGGAGGTTCTTAGCATCTAAAATGGGAACCTACTTTGCTAGACTGCTGCTTGCCGATTCAAATTCTATCAAAGAAAGACAGTCGTGGCACAAACTTGATTAGAATTAGAAAGATTAGTGTTATTAGTTCGAAAAACTGTCACTTTTACATTTATTTATTCCCCCCTTTTCTTCCTCATTACAGACTGGAGGAAGAAGAAAACAATGAAATAGCCTATGATACTTTAACCTTCTTAGACTCGTATTTATCCATGTGTACAGCTGTCTACATACACCTGCTCTCTATGTACAGACACTTCCAGAAGCTTCTTGGACCTGAAAAATACTTAAGCAAAAATCATTACTTCATCCCTCATATTTATCCTGCAGAGAATGGCAAACAAAAATGACATTCCTGTAAATTTTCAATGACATTCTTTCAAAAACCGATTCAAACAAAACCCTCTATAACCCTTTACTTTCCCCATTTCTACAAAAATACTACAGCCGCAACGCATCTAAGGATCGCCGCGATAAATTAGAATATATTCACGTTACTACACACAAACATTCATGTACAAATGTGGGGGAGATATTCATAGTATCCAAAACAAAAATGAAAAAAAAAAAAAAAACAGCCGGAAATCTACCTTCACTTTCAGCAATAGAAGAAAATACAATGGGGAAAATATGAGAATAGCGTGAGAGCCTTGCATAGACCAGCTATACAACGTTCTTCTTTGAGGGTCACCAAAGCGTGTACCACACCTCCATCCACACTCATCCTTACAGATTTCTGAAACCGCAGCGAAACCACATCCACTCGAGAGGGATACCCAAATAGTATCCTTGGCAATCTTTTAAAGGGGTCTAAAGGCCTTTGCCCCCAAAACTAGGCTTTGTGCACCGTGTAACCGTCTGACTGTGGGAAGCCTTCCTTCCCATGCGATTCAAATCGACTTATCGTCTTACCTCTCGCGTCCGAGAGAAACCGTTGCACCCATTTCGGGGAGCACCGCCCAGGTGCCTTCTTCTACGGTGGATTGACGGACTACAACCACTATCTGGTCCAGTCCCTCAACTAGAAAACCCTAACCGAGGCATCATCTCTATGGCTTGTTGTCCCAACACTCCTGGCACAGAACTAGAGTAACTATGCCAAATGATTCGTCAACAACCACTGATCAACCCCCAAATTAGGCCTCTACCCCTCACAGTGTATGCATCCCATACACTGCGTCGCCAGACTAAACCACACGGAACACTTACACCCAGTTACCACCTGCAGAATAATGTGGCTTATCTCTGCATCTAGATGTTACAACAGTAATGGTGAAGCCCTCCTGTTTGCTCTAAAATACCCAAAACTGTATTTACAGTATAACACTTCACAAAAACAATTAAAATTACTATTTTAAAACACTCTTTCAAAAGCCAAAATATTTTCCGTTGTCCTTTCAGGACACAAATACCATTGCTCATCTTTCAGAAGACTTCAAAACTCCTCCCACTGACTTCCTGCTTATATATAAATGCTGAAAAAGGACTTCCTGTTGTATGCTCAGCTCGTAAACCCCAAATCTGGTTTATTTACATAATGACAGGAAAAGGAAGGGGAGGGGAAATCTATCTTCATTGCCTCGTCTCAACACATCAAAAAAATCCATGGACTACATAAATATCCCCTGGAAGTATTATCCAGTAGTAAACAAAGCCAGAACTGAATCTCCTTTTAAAACAAAATTATTTTGGTTCAGGAAAGGTAAAACAATCTCCTCCCATCTGCAGAATAGGAGTTGATCCCCCTGACCCTACAATCTTCAAAAACAATTAATTGCCCCCAGGGAAACTCCCAAATATTCAAACCCAAAAACGCACATCGCTGTGCACAAAAATGCATTCAAAGCCAGTCCCACAATCCATCAAAATTCAGTGCATGCAAAGCAGAGTCTTTTCACCCAAAAACGAAATTCTACACAAAAACGAAATTCTTACACTGCAAAGTCAGCCGGTAGGTTAGTCAGATCCTGTATATAAATTAGCCCTAGCACGCAAGCACTATTCAAAAGATAGCGCTTAAACTGCATCTCAAAATGGCCGACAACAAGCCAAGCAAACAATGGCGCCATTTGCGCTTGCAAAAAACAATTTAACTGCGCCTCGAAATCACCCTTTTTTTACCAGGACAGACCGTACTACACTAAGGAAAACAAAAATGTTGTCCACCAGATCCCAACACAGAAAAGACCGTGCCACTCAATTCGCACTAAACATCGAAATCTGCCCCAAAGGCTGCGAAATTCCACTGCAGTCACATGGTATGACACCCAAAAGAAAGGTGGCTGCACCTTCTCCTATAGGACGACCCACAGACCAAACAAATTGTTCCCGCCAAAATGGCCGCCAGATGCGGTTTTCAAAAACCTGCCTAGAATCTTTCTCCACAAAGACAAACATGAAACATCAAATATGAACACCAAAAACATTTTCTAAAAACAACCAACCGACAAGGCACACACTTTAGGGTCCTTCAAATCAGACCTTGTTATGGTGGGAACCCCTCATAATGAGCGCAGCACAGGAATGGTGGGAACCCCTCATAATGAGCACAGGAATGGTGGGAACCCCTCACAATGAGCACAGGGATGGTGGGAACCCCTTACAATGAGCACAGGGATGGTGGGAACCCCTCACAATGAGTGCAGCAAAGGGATTCAACACTAGTCACCCCTCCCCCGAGCCGCATTTGAGGCTGCTTCAAATTGGACCTTTTGCCAACACAGCACATTCAAAAAATTTCAGTTACATGCGCAACATTAAAACAAAAACACTCTTTTCTCAAAGCTCATGTAACAAGCCATTTAAAAAAATATACACAGTGAGGTCACATCATTGAAAACGCCTGCTATTGTTTACAGAGGGTTACCAACTTTGACTCAGTGATGGGACAGCCATGCTGGTTGCCCATCCCCCGAGCCGCATGGCACACCAAACAAATGGCCAAAAGCATGCATGTTATACAATGGAACATGCCTGGCTGAACTTTTCCAAACAGCTTCACTGTAAATCATGGGCACGTTTCCTTCATCAGCCAAACAATTCAATCACAGTTCAGCCACACTTATGCGGACATTACATTCAGAAAATACAAAATGTCTCCCTGCACACATTGCAGGCTGAATAATGCCACCTCTATACAGACAAATCATCCACAATATACAGTTTCCATTTCTATTCCTCACATAGATCATTGAACATATTACAAAATTCAAGATACACACAGGGATCCAACAACACTGTCCGCCCCTCCCCCACCAAAGCACATGGCACAATGCTGCTATCTTACACAATAGCTTTTCCAAACAGCTTTACTGTAAACCATGGGCATATAACTTCAATATGTTCAATCATACAGCATTCAGGCATTCACACATCTCATACATACATGTACAATCAAATCCACTCGATTTCACAAATGCACGCAATCATACACGGTCCCACACACATATCCAATCACGAACACACACACACAATCAGAATCACACATCCAATCGCGCGCACACACACACACACACACACGTGTCCAATTGCACACACACACACACACAAGCATTATTTCAAAAAGACGAAATTTGATCTTTCGCAGAGCAGAGCCCCCACACGCATCGGAACATAACCGATGCCCAAAGGGGGCCCAGTCTACCCCTACATTCTGGCCCGCCATCTGTGGTGCCAAAATCTGGGCTGTATGCAGAGCACACCGCCATTTTGCCCTGTGCTAAAAGGACATACTCAGTCTTAATGAAATAATCCATATTAAACCTAAATAGATTCACTCACCATCCATACAAAGACACCATCACCAGCTTGTTCTCAAAAAATCCTCGCTCCAGCCATCACTGACTTCCAGAAGCTTGTCTCTTTATTATATGGGGTCAATCATCAGTAACAAAAGGTGTGGCTTCACAAAACAGCCAGACATGTTATATACATTCAAAAGAACCAATCACAGACATGTGATTGGAACAATGCTTAGTCAAACGGTTGCAGTCAGTTTAATTAAAAGGCCAGTAGGAAGTGAGCTCACAGGGTGTCAGCTCCACCCAGCAGATGCCCATATACGGAAACCCCTCCAACAGGGATTCCATACAGTAATAACAAGATAATACAATACAGTAATAATCAATAACAATACAGCAATATAATAACAATACAGCAATATAATAACAATAGGATACAGTTCCTGTTGAGGAGCTTATCTGCAGGTGTAAGCTCACATCTCAAAACAGTGTTGATCAGGTACTGAGAGATGACAGGAGCACACACCAGCTAAATTGACAATGTGCTTGCAGAGCGGACGCACCGAGAAGGCGAATATCTGTGCATCACACAGGGGCCCTTTCGCCGGCCGACACCCCCCCTCCACAAACACCCTTCTCCAAATCAGGAAGTGTATCTCGACCAGTCTGTCTGCCCCAGTCAGCTTTCTAGAGCGGGCTGAGGGAGAACCAACCATGGGTGACACTATGACAATACATAATAAATACATCTTTAAATTTCCACAACATGACACAGTTTCTAATGCTGCTGGGACTGGATTCATCAGATGTTCCCAGGTTCTCATTGTTCTGCCGAGCAGAGCTTCATAAGGGGCAAAGCCTATGGACCTGCACACTCTGGAACGAATAGTTGCCAGCACAAATGGTAATTTGTCATCCCAATCAGTACTTTGCTCATTTACAACCTTTCTAAGAGCATTTTTAATTGTCCTGTTCATTCGTTCAACCTGTCCTGCAGACTCAGGGTGATAGAAGATGTGAAATTTTTGGACAACACCAAGGAGCTCACATGTCTCTTGTACCACTTTACCTACAAAGCCTGGCCCATTGTCACTGTCTAAAACTTTTGGTATCCCCCACCGACTAAATATCTCTTTGACCAAGATCCTTGCAGTAGTAGTGGCAGTACAGTTTTTGGTGGGGAAAGATTCAACCCAGTCACTGAAAGAATCCACAACAACCAGCAAATATTTGTTCTGGTGTGCAGTGTTGGGTAATTCACCTGTGTAATCAATTTGAATTCACTCCCATGGTCCCATGGGAGCTTTTCTCATCAGTGCCCCTCTCCTCTTCCTATTTGCAGGATCATGCCTAGCACACATCAAACATGATAACATATGGTCCTGCATGTGTTGTTTATTTTGAGGCCACCAAGCTACATGATCTAATGTCTCTAAAGCTAAAGGAAGTTTGGGGTGTCCACCAACAGGGGACCCATGAATCCATGTAAGAATGTCTTTCCTCAAACCTTTTGGGGCAACCCATAAAGATAAATCATTTTTGTAGGTTATCAAAAGGCCATCCTCCACCTGCACCTCTTGACCCTCAAATTGTATGGGCCCAGTCCCACACATTTCTTTTAGTTGAGCTAATTCCTCATCCTGTTCTTGTATTTTACCCAACTCACATGTCCTTTCTTCAATTCCTTTTGCTTGGGCACGTGTAAGGGCAGACACTGGAAATGACAAAGTATGCTCTATATGAGGCCATTCGGGGGATGTTACTGCAGCCTCCTTTGCTAATCTATCTACAGTATTGTTCCAGTAGTGCTCGGTTGTTTGTTTTCTGTGGGCCTGTACCTTTCGGATACTAATTTTTGAAAAGAATTGGGTTTCCTCCTCTATCATTTTCCATAAGGATGCATATCTTATTTCACTGCCATCTGTTCCTTTAAAGCCCATCACATTCCACCATGAAAGATAGACAACTGCACCCTTGCATACCTGGTCTGAATCAGAAGCTATGTTAACAATTCCACCATCATCTCTTAACTCAATGAGAACTTGCAAAAATGCGGCTATTTCCACATACTGTGCAGAACGAGCTCTACATGAATATGAAAATTGTCTCTGTACCTTGCCATCTTTTACACAAACACCAGCAAATCCTGAGATTCTTTTTCCATCTTTATAGTAAGAAGAACCATCAATGTATCAGCACTCATTTTCCAAGTCAAAAGGTCTGGATACAGCGGTAAAAATTCGGTGCTGCAAACTATTTCCTTGCACTTGACATTCATGGGTTTCACCTTCAATCAACAATCCACCAATCAGTAAGCTAGGTTCTTTTAACATCAAACCCTCAATATTTTCTGTCAACAAAGCCGTGGTCCACCTTGCCAGCCTTTTACAATTTACATCTGCTTCCTTCCATTTCCCATTTGATAACATGACTATAGGAGTGTGATGACTAGCAATTGTGACCCTTTGTGTACCTGTCAAGTACCTGAATTTGTTGATTGCCCAATAACAACACAGCACCATACGAGTACACAAAGGATACTTTTGTTCTACAGATGATAGTAAACGTGATGCATAGGCCACAGGTCTTTGTTTTCCAAAATAGTCTTGGGTGAGAGCAACAGACAAAGTATTAAGGTCCACATGTGGATAGAGTCTGAATTCTTTGTTGGGGTCTGGTGATGCTAATGAAGGGGCATTGCCTAGAGTATCTTTTAATGCTTCAATAGCTTGTGTGTGCTCTGATCTTCATTCCCATTCATGTTGCTTCAGCAGATTATACAAACATTCTGTTAATGATGCATAATGAGGCACAAATTCTCTGCAAAAACCTGTCATGCCTAGGAACTGCCTCAGATTTTTTCGTCAGTGGGCAAGGGTAGCTTACCTATCAGCTCAACCCTTTGGTCATTGATACTCCGCCCTGACTGTGCTACAGTAACCCTCAAAAATTGAACTTCTTTCTTTCCCAATTGTATTTTCTTTGGATTAACTTTCAAACCTGCTTCTCTCAAAAGCAATAACATTTCACTCACATCGCTTACATGTTCCTCCATAGAGGCTGATCCAATCAAAATGTCATCAACATATGAAATTACTCTTTCAGGTTTTGAAAACGTATCAATCACTTCTTTCATATGTGAGTGAAATATTGCTGCACTGTCTTTGTACCCTTGCGGAAGAACTGTCCAATAATATTGAAAGCCCGCCCAGCTGAAGGCTGTTTTGTATTGACACGTTGGGTCAAGGGGTAAATTCCAATAACTGTTACTGATATCAATGACCGTGAACCATATCATTTCTGGTGTTAATTTGGCAATCATTTCAGGGTAAGCTGCTACCACAGGAGCCATACTTTTAGCATATTTGTTTAAGGCACGGTAATCTATCGTCAGCCTGAATGACCCATCAGGTTTGATGACTGGCCAGGCTGGCGAATTGCATGTTGATGCACCCCTTTTTAATGTACCTTGCGCCTCCAATTGTTTTATAGCTTCTGTTATAGGTTTAATGGTGTCTTTTGGAACAAGGTATTGTTTGAGAGGTGCGGGATCAAATCCTTCCAATAAAATCATTGTATTCATCCTACCACAATCTTGTTTATGCTTAGCCATTATGTCATCAAATTCACACATCAGACTATCCCAACAGGAATCCCAATCTCCATGTAACACACCAACGGGTTTTACTGCTGCTGTCACCAATTCCATGGGAGGATGCCACACATGACCCAATCCATCATTTCCAGGCATCATCCACAACTTCATGTTTGCAAGATCAACCACCAGACCCTGCTGTACACAGACATCAGCACCAATTATGTCCTGATTCTCACAAACAACGTCACACTTCCACTTCTCTCCCCCTATTTGCATCTCAACACCATGCACAAAAGGAGCTTCGATGGAATGTCCAGTGACACCTGTTATTCTAATTTTCTCATTTCCAGGGACAACAGATTTACCAAAACTAATCGCTGCTCCACTAGTTTCCCCTAATGTTACATCAACAGTGGGCCGCCCCAAGGAATCGAACGTTAAATCAGTTAAAAATCGGCAGGAAGGGGCGTGGGGGGCTCGGAACCCCTAACAATGACTGGTAGAAGGTGACACAGCACTTTCCATTCCTATTGCTGCTACCTTGACCCCTCCTGCTTTTATTCTTTCCATCTCTTCCTTTATCTTGTATAGCTCCTCCTGCAAACGATCTCTCTCACTTCTCATTTCACTAAACGGCACCCAAGGCTGTTTACTAGGCTTCTCTCTGGGTTCTGGCCTTCTATAACTACCTGTATTGTTATAAGATCTTCCTCTCCATGACCCATAGTCCTCTCTATTTTGCTGTCCCTCGACTCTAAAAACTATAGCTGCATCAACCGCAAGACTGTCTTCTCGAAACCTTCTCCTCCACAAATTATCCGCTCTTAACAAAATATCATTATAATCACTAGGATCAGGTGTAACAGATAAAATGCCTTCCCTGACATCATCATCCACTGCTTCCAATAACATTGACCTATGAACCAGACCACCACGTTCAAAACCAGGATTCCCAGTCATCACATATTCCATCACACTGCTAATTCTATCTGCAAGTTCATATGGGCATTCATTCTTCCTTTGCTTAATTTTTCCTGACAAGGACACATTTGTTGTCACGCCATACAATGCTTTCAATAATTCCCTTAAAACATCCTTAGTTTTATGACGCTGGCCACAATTTTGCAAGATCCGTGCCCACAATCCATTGCCTACACTTTTCTGCAAAGTTCTAGCTAGGTCCTCCACATTCAAGTTGTATGTGTCTCTGACTCTCTGCAAATCACAAAACCATTTCATGAACCTATTTACATCATAGCGGTGTACCTGACCTACCTCTCTTATAATAGCTTCCATCTCCTGTGGCTTTAATTGTTTTGTGACCAATTTAATTTCACTTGTATCGTCAGTGTTCAATACAGTTGTTGTAGTGGTAGGAGCTGCTGGTATGCATGGGGCTGCATGTAACTCACCCCAGGGATATATTGGCTTATAATCTTTGGTATCAAGCTGTATTTTAGAAGTATCATTTTGATGCGTGTAACTTGATTTTTATGCCAATTTATCAAAAGCAATGTTCGCAGCATGTTTACACTCCAACTGTTTTTCAACAATTTGTATTTTCACTGACAATTCCACATTTACCCGACTTAAATCATCACAAAATTTTGCCTTCTCAATCAGTGCCTCCCCAGTAGTGATGGCATGTAACCTGAGATCTGACATCCTCTCATTCAACCCTTTTTCCATAACCTCATAGCTCTGAGTATGTTCTAGGATTTTCTGCTTTTTCCCTTTAATCTCCTCTATTAATTCTGTACAACAAGACAGTAGTCCCTGAATAATGATACCCTTACGTTTCTTTTCTTTTGTTTTTTTATCAAAGACACTATCAGATAAAAAGCATTTCATTAAATCCCATGACTGTCTACATTCTTGGGGAATCTCATAAGGCCCCCCACGACTTTTTATATAATTTAAACAGCCATATATTCACATTCTCTCCTTTAGGGCTATTGTCACCACCAGACGAAGCCAAAGCCATTGTAAAAAAATACAATGAGAGAGAAGAAGAAAAAAAAACTATTTAAAAATATATAATAATAATGAATAAGGCACACTTACCAATTGTTAGGTTTCTTGGAACTTCCTTCCTGGGTCCTCACAGTCTTCTGTCACCTCACAGATTGTGAGATCCAGTCTCCAGAAAATAATTCTAGGCTTTGAAACTTGTTAAATTTTGTAGATCAGACACTTGGTTCTTCATCAGGAATTGTTGTCATCACTGGCTTCTGTTACTAAGTCCTGAAAATGCGCTTCTAGTCACTTGAACGGCACCAATGTAGTGATCTGGTATATGTGCCCAGATAATTAATATCTTAGATGTTAGTATGATGACTATAAATTTGTTGTTCCGCAGCAACTCACACCAGGCTCTCCAGAGAACGCAAATTTAATTACTGTAAGGGGATCCCTGCAGGCTCTGGTGTGCTGGTTGAGTTATAGTGACCTGACCTTCATGTAAATGGAGAAATATGTTTTTTGACTTTTGTTTAACTTAAACACATTGGCCCAGATTCAGTAAGATTTGCGCATAAATTACGGAGGCACAGGGCAACGATTTTGCCCTGCGCCCCTGCAAATTTGCGCCGCTGCCCTCGATTCACGGAGCAGTAGCTACGGAAATTGCGAGGGCGCGCCGGCAAAATTGCCCGGCATAAGCACGCACAATTTAAATGATCCCGCAGGGGGCGGGAATCATTTAAATTAGGCGCGTTCCCGCGCCGATCGTAAAGCGAATGCGCCGTCGGGAAACTTTCCCGACGTGCATTGCGGCAAATGACGTCGCAAGGACGTCATTTGCTTCAAAGTGAACGTGAATGGCGTCCAGCGCCATTCACGGATCACTTACGCAAACGACGTAAGATTCAAATATCGCGACGTGGGAACGACGGGTATCCTTTAGCATTGGCTGCCCCTACTATTAGAAGGGGCAGCCTTACGCTAAACACACCGTACGGAAACGACGTAACTTGCGTACGCAGGGCTCGCGCAACATTGTGAATCGGTGTTAGTATGCAATTTGCATACTATACACTGAGCATAATGGGAGCGCCCCCTAGCGGGCATCGCAAGAATGCAGCCTAAAATATGCGTGGCATAAGAGCCTTATGCCACGCAGATTTTAGGCTGCAGTCGGCGTTACGATGTTCCTGAATCAGGAGCATTTGTAACGCCGGCGCAAGCAAGCAATTGCGCTGCGTAACTATGGTTACGCAGGCGCAATTGCTCTCTGAATCCGGGCCATTGCTAATAGTACTAGCTACATGTTTATAGTTCAAAAATTTTACTTGCACTGTTTAGCACTGAAAACAGTAATTTTAGGTAGTTTTTTGCAGTGCCAGTAAAAAAATGGTGTCTTTCGTAAATTTTGGCATCCTTGCCAGTAAAATTCACTTCAGGGGGTTGGCAACACTGCTCTGGATATGATATTTGCAGAGAAAGGAGGGGTTTGTACTATGATAGACAAAAAAACAGCACCACTTGCTGTACCTATATTCCGGACAACACAGGTCCAAATGGCCAGGTCACTTTAGCTCTTAAGAAGTTGAAGGATCTGTCAGTTGAACTAAAGAAAAATTCAGGTGTCACAGATCACAAGCGTTTTTTTCGTCCGCCCAGTTCGGCGGGTAAAAGACCACAGGCCGATAAAGCGCCTGCTCAGGGACAGAGATGTCCCTGGTTTTGCAAACCCACCAAACCTGCAGACAAAACTACGTCCGCATGAAGGTTTGCCCCCACCCATCTCTCAGGTGGAGGGACGTCTTCGCGAATTCGCGACCCGGTGGACATCTCAGGTACCCGACCGGTGGGTTTGCGAAGTAGTGTCTTTAGGGTACAAGATAGAATTTCTATCTTGCCCACCAAACAGATTTTTTCCCTCCAACCTCCAGCTACAACTGACTCGTCTGGAAGCCCTATTTGGGGCAGTTCAAGACCTGCTGAAATGCAGTTTTTTTTTTTCCTGTCCCAGTACAGGAACGGTTTCAGGGGTTTTACTCCAATCTGTTCATAGTACCAAATTAGGCGGGCATTCGCCCAATTCTGGACCTCAGGGCCCTCAATTGCTTTGTGAAGGTACAAAGATTCCGTATGGAATCGATTCGCTCACTGCCCTCCAGCCAGGGGACTTTCTGGCATCCTTGGACATCAGGGGTGCCTATTTACATGTCCCCATATGCACAAAGCATCAGAGACTTCTGCGCTTTGAGGTCGGGGAAGACCACTATCAATTTGTGGCTCTCCCCCTTGGCCTGGCATCGGCACCAAGGTGCTTATCCCAATTCTCGCCCCTACTAAGACAACGTGGCATCGCTATCATGGGCTACTTGGACGACCTGCTTCTGAGGGCCGCTTCAGCCTCAGAATTAGAGGTGAGCGTGTCTATAACTTGTCAAACCCTCCGACACTTTGGTTAGGTACTGAACATTCAGAAGTCAGAATGGTACGGACTCAACGCCTAGTATATCTGGGGTTGATTCTGGACTCCTCAGACGCAAAGGTTTTTTCCCTGTGGAAAATTTGCAGACCCTTCGATCCGCAGTTTGGCAGTTGACATCCCAGAAATGGTCGTCACTCTGCTTTTGCATGCGAGTCCTGGACCTCATGGTGGCCTCCTTCGAGGTGGTACCATATGCGCTATCTCACACACGAGTGCTACAGAAGGAAATTCTGTCCAGATGAGACAAGCACCCATCATCCCTGGATTATCAAATTCGGGTGAGCCACCTGGTCAGGACCTCCCTTGTTTGGTAGCTGACCTCACCGGCACTTCTGTCCGGGAAGTCATTCCTTCCCTTTCACTGGATAGTCATCACAACGGACGCCAGCCTTACCGGTTGGGGGGAGTCTGGGGGGGTTCAGTTGACCCAGGGTCGTTGGTCTCCGGAGGATTCCCACTTGCTGATCAATGTCCTGGAACTTCGGCGATCAGGCTGTGCCTCTCCACATGGTCTCAGAGGCTACAGGGGCATCCGGTCAGGATCCAGTCAGACAATGCCACGGCGGTGGCATATGTCAACCATCAAGGAGAAACAAGAAGCTCGGCTGCAGCATCAGAGGTCGCTCACATCCTAAGGTGGGCAGAAATTAGTGTACCGGCGCTGTTGGTCGTATACATTCCGGGAGTGGAAAATTGGCAGACCTGAGTCGCCGGATGCTGGACCAAGGAGAATGGTCTCTGCCCCCGGGTTGTGTTCCAGCTCCTCTGCCAGAGATGGGGTACACCAGACGTAGATCTCCTGGCATCCCGACTCAATCGGGAAAGTATTAAGGTTTGTGGCCAGGTCAAGAGACACATGGGCAGACGCAACAGATGCGTTAGTGGCACCGTGGAGTCAGTACCGGCTAATCTATGCCTTCCCTTCGGAGAGTGGAGGCAGAGGGGATTCCTATGATCCTAATTTCTCCGGATTGGCCTTGGCGTCCTTGGTACGCCCATCTAGTGCATCTGGTAGCAGACGCCCCTTGGTGTCTACCGCTGGGAGAGGACCTGCTGTCACAAGGTCCCATACTGCATCCTGCTTTACAGTCGCTGGCTTTAACGGCATGGCTATTGAAAGCCAGGTACTAAGAGACCGGGGCCTATCGGATTCTGTAATTCCTACCATGAGGAAGGCTAGGAAGTTGTCCTCTAGGAGGATTTACCATCGCACTTGGAAAGCTTACTTAGGCCTTTGCGAGGAAATGAAGTGGAATTCACAGACTTATTTGGTGTCCAGAGTCCTGCTGTTCTTACAGAGCGGGGATGGACCAAAAGCTTAGCCTCCATGCCTGTGAGGGATAAGAGAGCATCTTCCCGCAGGGCTGTAGTCATAGGGAGGGGGTGAGCACATTCTGCTTTCCACCATGCAAAACAGCTCAGATGCTGGTGGAAAGCAAGAAGAGGAGTGACAGGAAATGGCATTTTCAAACCTGGATTACTGTATTTTGGAGGTCAAAAGGAAAAACGAGGTAAGTGATATTTAAATGCTCTAGCTTACAGCAATCAATTGATCTAATAAAAAACAAACCTTTAGTGTTCCTTTAAGCACGATTAAGGGGCAGATATCTGCCCTGGCTGGGTTTTTTTTCAGCGACCCCTGGCGGCTCACTCTCTAGTGAGAAAATTTGTACAGGGGGTTCGGCATGTGGCCCCTCCGGTCCGTCCTCCGCTACCTCCGTGGGACTTGAATTTGGTCCTCTCGGGGCTTCAGAAACCACCGTTTGAAGAGATCAGGGAGATTCCCTTGTTGACACTTTCTCAGAAGGTGGTCTTTTTGGTGGCGGTCACGTCAGTTAGATGAGTCTATGAGCTGGCAGCCTTGTCATGCAAGGCTCCCTATCTGATCTTCCACAAGGATAAGGTGGTGTGGCGTCCCCAGCTTTCCTTTCTACCTAAGGTCATCTCGGCCTTCCATCTCAATGAAGACATTATATTTCCATCCTTGTGTCCTCATCCCTAGAGAGGCGGCATTACATTCCCTGTACATTGTCCGAGCTCTCAGAGTATACTTATCTGCTACTGCCCCATTCCGGAGGTCAGACTCACTGTTTGTTTTGGTGGCTGGTCACAAGAAGGGCCTCGCGGTCTCGTCGGCCACCATCTCAAGGTGGATCTGACAGATCCTTACGCCATAAGGGGTCGGGTGCCCCCCTTTCCTGTCACGGCACATTCGACCAGGGCAATAGGGGCCTCTTGGGCTTTCCGACATCAAGTGTCTGTTTCCCTGGTGTGTAAGGCGGCGACCTGGTCGTTCATTCACACTTTCACTAAATTCTACAAGGCATCTTCGGATTCTTCTTTCGGCCGTAAATTTTTGCAGTCGGCTGTTTAAGAGTTGCAACTCCTCAGTTGAGGAGCATGAACAAAAGAGAAAATAAGATTTTATACTCACCGTAAAAACTTTTTCTCTGAGTTCATGGACGGACACAGCACCCACCCCTCCTTTTATGTTTGTACTTCTTTTTGACAAACTGATCTGCGAGAGAGGGGTTATATCCAGAGGGCCTGTCCCTTGGGCGGGGCTGTAGGGTGTGTATGCTGTGTTTAAACATTTACTATAAGCTTCTGCCTAGTCACTCCTAAAAGGAGGCTAATACCCACTTTGTCAAGATTAAGGCTGTGTCCATCCATGAACTCAGAGAATTTTTTTTTACGGTGAGTATAAAATCGTATTTTTGTTTGCCATTCTTTGCAGGTTAAATATGAAGGATAGAGTAATAGTTTTGCTTGTGAGTATTTTTTTAGGTCCAAAGAGTTTCTGAAAGTGTATGTACATAGAGAGCAGGTGTATGTGCTGTACACATGGATAAATACACGAGTCTAAGGAGGTAAAAGTATCATAAGCTATTTCATTGTTTCTTTTTTCCTGCGCCACGCATTTCTTCCTTCAGTTTGTAATGAGGAAGAAATGGGGGGATAAATAAATGTAATGCCGCGTACACACGACCGTTTTTCATGATGAGAAAAATGCAATTTTTTAAATTGGTCATTAAAAACGATCATGTAGGCTCCAGAGCATTTTTCACGACGTGAAAAATGGGCATGAAAAATTTAGAACATGCTCTATTTCATCTCGACTTTAATCACGTCGTGAAAAATGGTCATGTGTAGACTTTAACGACGGGGAAAAAACGTGTATGCTCAGAAGCAGAAGGAACATTTGCATAATCAAGCCCAAAAGGTGGCGCCATTCGAATGGAACTTTCCCTTTATAGTGCCGTCGTACGTGTTGTATGTCAGCTTGCTTTCCTCAAGCATTTCTTTTCACGATCGTGTGTATGCAAGGCAGGCTTGACAAGAATCACGTCGAGAAAAACTTTGTTTTTTCCACGACATTAAAAACGGTCGTGTGTACGCGGCATAAGAATGACAGTTTTTCAAACTAATAACACTAACCTTTCTAATTCTAACCAAAGTTTGTGCTAAGGCCCCGTACACACGGTCGGTTTGGTCCGATGAGAATGAACCGAAGTTAATTTTCATCGGACCAAACCGACTGTGTGTATAGGCTATCGGTCTGTTTTCCTTCGGTCCAAAATTTTAAAACATGCTTCAAAACCGAACCGATGGACCGCTGCCCCATCAAACCAAACCAATGGTTAGTACAGAAAAGCATCGGTTCAAAACCCGCGCATGCTCAGAATCAATTTGACGCATGCTTGGAAGCATTGAACTTCGTTTTATTCAGCACGTCTTGTGTTTTACGTCACCGCGTTCTGACCCGATCGGATTTTGAACTGATGGTGTGTACACACATCAGGCCGTACGGCCACTTCAGAGGTGAACCGATGAAAACGGTCCGTCGGACCATTCTCATCGGTTTTGTCCGACCGTGTGTACGGGGCCTAAGACTGTCTGTCTTTCTTTGATAGAATTTGAATCGGCAAGCAGCAGTTTGGTGAAGTGACTGGGTTATTGTAAAGAAACTTGAGGGATGAGACCACGCCAGCCACTGCAAGAAGCAGCTCAACCACACCAAAGAATTGAGTCGTATCTTTGTTTATTTATATTTTTTGTTTGTTTAGTAAATTTTAGCAAGGGCAACAATGAAAAGCATCCCAAGTTATTATTTAAAGTGTATTCTCTGACTAACCAAGAAAGCGAACAGGACAGATTATTGGGTCTACTCTGAATCTCCACTGAGTTTTAGTCCCCAGCGATGACAGCGGTACATGCTATTTATGATGTTCATATTGGTATGACAAACTAGTGAAGACTCCAAACAGACACTTGTCAATGGAATTTAACAATACATTTTTAGAGGGTAAAATTGGTTATTGCCTCTTGTCGGTTTGGGTATCGGGACAACTAGGTAGCCCACAAGTGTGTAACTTTAGTTTGGTGCTTAAGCGGATCTACAGCTTATAAGGAAATTCCCCCAATGCAAGAGGTTCATGCGTGATGGTGAAACTCGTCCCAGCATCTTATGTCGCGGCCGATCGTCAGGATCTGATGGCGCGAGAAGGTAAGAATGGCAGGGACAGCTAGAAGGGAATTGTTCACCAACCCCGACCAGGTCTGGGCATGGTGTCCTGAATGTACAAGGTGGAGGCTTGAGCTTTTGATACGATTGAACAATTCTCCTCCATTGAGGATGGGATGTTCATGTAACTGTTGAAGCCAGAGCTATAGCTAGTTTCAAGTTAGGAATCCTTCTAAGTGTCTGGGATTCTTTGGGGATCTAATTTTACAGCGGAACATAGTTGAAGGAAGGAAGTAGGAATATATATACTCATGTAATTTTTTTCTATTCCTTCTATATATCATAATGAGGTGCTCCTGTTGCCTGATTGGACATGCGACCAGAGCCCGAGCAGATGACCACCACATCTTCCTTGATGAGACCCCCGAAGCCTGACCCACGTATAAGAGACAGAGGATCCAAGACCGATCAGCGATTACTACAGCTCACCATGTCGTGTCCTCCTTAGAAGTCATACTCCTGAAGAACAGAGTCTACATGTCAAGCCGAGTGGACTCATATGGACTGTAGGGACTGATTCATTTCCAGGTGTAAGAAGAAGATCAAGTTTCATCGAGGGACACATGGGAGCATATGACAAAAAAGGGAGGACTGTTGTGGAAATTTTTATAATTGTATGTTGTCAGATGTCCCCCAGTGTTGGTTTTGCTGTAATGCTGTAATGCGTATTTGCACATACAGACGTTGGTGGAAGACCGGTGGCACGAAAATCTTCCTGTGGACACAGCGATGTTTGCTCTTTTAGGGATATTTGTTTTATGCCTCACCAAGGGACTGGCCACTTCTTGATGTTGGCAATAAATTACTCCAAACGGACAGATCTGCATTCACGAGAACTATAGCAAAACTATACGACAATTGTGGCCCATTGAGCCATAATTTTCACATGGTTCCCGTCATTGCTAGTCTATTTGAATGTATACATGTCTGTGATTGGTTCTTTTGTTGTATTCATGTATTGTATTGTATTAGCTGTATTTCTTGTGTTGTCAACTCCTTATATAGTCAGATCCTTATATGGTTATTTTACTGTGTGATGTCCCCTCCCATGGAGGAGGTGATTGGCTGCTGCAGCCATCACTTCCTGTTTGTGGGATCTTTTGTGGTAATAAAAGGAGACTGTGAGAGTCTCGGCAGTCAGTGATGATGGCTGTGCTAAGAATGTAGGATGGTTTTGGTGATGTCTCTTTATTTGAATGAATGGGAATCGAATGAATGGTAAGTGAATTTTTAGCTTAAGATGCATTATATCATTAAGATGAAATGTGTGCTTATTTAGCACAAGGAGAAATGTCTGTGTGCTCTGCATACAACCTATTTTTCCATGTCACGGTGTATACCCCCACAGTGTATACCTCCACCGCTCCAAAGATGGGGCTTGCAGGACATTTCCTAGTGTCCTGCAAGCGCGCCACTCCAGTGTGAAAAGACTCAAGCTTTCACACTAGGGCTGCAGGGGAGGCATTTTTCAGGCACTTTACAGCGCCTGAAAAATGCCTCAGTGTGAAAGGGGTCTTACTGTTCATGTGCAGAAGTACTAAGAATGACACATGTTTTCCCTGACACATTGTCTAAAGCTGGGTACACACTATTCGTTTTTTTTTTGTTTTTTTTTCAGCCTGCTGGAACAAAAACCATAGCTCACAACTGTCCCTGATTTAGAGGAATTGTCCCTGATTTGAAGCAATGTCCTTCTTTCCCCCTCATTTTGGTCTGATCTATATAATTGTATATATTGCACTTTTTATCTTTCAAAAAGTGTTCCCGGTGCAAAACCTTTCATCCAATTTCTAAATTGCTGCATTTGTAAAATTTTAAAAGCCAATATAAAGGAATAAGAATGGAAAGGGAAAATATTGCGCTGGTCTTAAAACTGTGCCAAAAGGTGAAAAAACAAGTGGAAATACAAATCAAATAAGAGCAGCTACATAGAACGTGACTAAAATTCAAAATGTGACTATAATTAAGATGTAGCGCTGAAATTAAGACAGACCAAATCGCACGATGGTGAGATATGCCTCAATGTGCAACAAAACATGGAATGGGATGATGGAACCAGACGTGTAACAATAAGGGTTGTGAAGGATATGTCAGTGTAATTCTCCCTGCTTGGTTAAATTGTGGGTTAGAGGTAAAATGGATTCATGTGTTACAAGCTATTGACATGTTAATGACCCGTCTGCAGCTAGCTTCTTATTTCAAAGGGATGTTAATCCTGTTTACTGTGATTAGAGGTGACTCATGTTATATATTCTGATTGCTTCATTATGCGGTGCCAGGCTGCCCAGCTAATGTGTTCTGTACACCTTGTAATTAACTTCCCTGATGTCATTATTTAAAGAAAATGTGTCTCAGGTCTGCTCCGAATTGTCTGGCTATATTCTGTATGAGAAACTCCAGAGTGTGTGAAAAGGGGGTGGAGCTCCCATTGTTGCTTGATTAAGGATTTAGCTTGTAAAACTGTATTTATAACCAGCAGCAAGCTGCCAATAAATCAGTCTTGGTTCCAGCATTCAGTCTTGACTCATGTGTGGATGATCCTGTGATGTTCTTGTATGGAGAGGAGGGAATGCTTGAAGGGGATATCATACCGATACCGTCACAATTGGTTGGCAGCAGAGGGATTTTCCCTTCTACTCTCCCTTACACCAGGATTCCAAGCAGACACTGGGAACAGTGAATGGAAGGCTGCTACACCCTGCTTAAAAGAAATACACTGAAAGAACTACTGGAAGTTCGTGGAAGGATTGCTAGCAACAAAACCAAGCGGGTCATCATAGCAGAATTAATGGAGCTAGACCAGGAGAACGTGATTGCAGCAACACCAGCAGTACAAGAGATGGAGACACCAGTGATTCAGGAAGAGGAATCACCAGCCAACAAGCTAATGAGAGAGAAGCTAGCGTGGTTCGGCCCGAACCCAACGCCGGATGTGGTGCTGAAAGTGATGGACCTGTTAGTAAACGCAGAACTACAGGAGGATAAACAAATAAGAGACGCAGAACTACAGTTAAAACTGGCAGCAGTCCAACAAGCAGCCGCACATTCTCCAAACAGTGAGTACAGCACAGCAGACACAAGGAAGATTCCGTTTAGCGCTTTTAAAGCTTTTGATGAAAAGGACTGTGAGATTGATAACTACCTGGCAGATTTTGAGCGACAATGTAACCTGCACCGAATAGCTAGAGGAGAGTGGGTTTCAATATTGTCAGGCAAACTGTCAGACAAAGCTTCTGATGCTTTCCGGACCGTGCCAGATCAGGATATCCATAGCTACGCCAGGGTTAAAGAAGTGCTCCTGGCTCGTTATGCAGTAACCCCAGAGTCCCACCGACAGAAGTTCAGGGACTCACGCAAAACCACGAAAGACTCTTACGCGGAATGGGCATGCCAGTTGTCCCTGTCGGCCTCTAACTGGGTTAACAGCAGCCAGGCCACCACCGCAGAGGACATTTTGCAACTAATGCTCCTGGAGCAATTTTACAATCACATCCAGACGGATGTCAAAGATTGGGTGAGAGATCGCAGGCCCATGACTCTACCAGAGGCCGCGAAGTTGGCGGATGAATATGCGGATACTCGCAAGACAAACCAGGTCACACCACGGGTACAACCTCCACGACCAACGGCGCCCTCACACCCACCAGCTGCTAGATACCAACCGCCTAACAGACCGATGACATCGAGCCCTCGCTATCCACGCCAGGAGGACAACGAACAACGCTGCTTCCGGTGCAAACAGTTGGGTCACTTCAAGCAGAATTGCCCCCTGAATGACAACACCAGATCAAATTGGTCTCAACCTGGGTACTGCCCACCAGCAGCAGCCCATTGTGTAGACTCGGCTTGGGATCCCCAGGAGCTGGGTCAGGAAGAACCATTGGGCACCCCTTACGAAGCCCTCATGGTACAATCTGTTATTACGGACAACAGGGAACACCATTGTCAGCTGGTCATGGGCGACAGCCATGAGCCGGAGGGGCCTTGGAGGGACCTGGGCAGAAAGAGGCACCGCCAGCTACCCTCCAAGAAGAAGAGGTCCTGGAAGTCATATAACCAGCGGACCTAGGAGGAGAAGAAGCGACTGGAGGAGATGGAATCGCAGCGGGCGCCCCAGATGCGGGCCGAGATGTTCGCCAAGGGCCCACCGGTGGCCCCTTACACCACCACCCAGTTCCTGATGATGAAGGACCACGTGGAAAGCCTGCAGGACATGAGCAAGCAGGAGCTGATCCGTGAATACATGGAGCTGGAGGAGTGCATAAGCCGCATGGAGGAGGAGAACAACCGCCTGAGGTCACAGCAGGCCGACCCCCCCAGGCTCCATGAACTGGAGATGGAGCTGGAAAAGCTCCAAGAGGAGAACCGGCGGCTGCGGAGGGAGCAGGGGGTGGCTGACCTTATGGGGCTCTGATTCCCCCCCCCCCCCGGACTCTGAGCACCAGTGCTACAGCATTTCAACAAATATAACTTTTCCTTTTTATGAATCTCCTGTGATTGTCACTTCAGAGCCATAACCTGCCCCTCCCATAGCGGGACACCTAGACGGCGGCGCACAGACCCATTCGCCGTCTTCACACTGACTTCTGGTGACTCTGCAGATCGCACAAAGACTTGGGGACTGACCGGCGTGTGATCTGACGACCCGGTGGCATACCTGAGTCGGAAGCAGTTACCAATGGAGGTCAGTCACGCCAAACAGAGTTAACCTCGGACTAAAAGCTCTGAACCCGTCAACCCTACTGGACCAGGGAAAGTCCAACCGGGTTTGCCGTAGCAGGGAGAAAAAGGGGGGCCATTGTGAAGGATATGTCAGTGTAATTCTCCCTGCTTGGTTAAATTGTGGGTTAGAGGTAAAATGGATTCATGTGTTACAAGCTATTGACATGTTAATGACCCGTCTGCAGCTAGCTCCTTATTTCAAAGGGATGTTAATCCTGTTTACCGTGATTAGAGGTGACTCATGTTATGTATTCTGATTGCTTCATTATGCGGTGCCAGGCTGCCCAGCTAATGTGTTCTGTACACCTTGTAATTAACTTCCCTGATGTCATTATTTAAAGAAAATGTGTCTCAGGTCGGCTCCGAATTGTCTGGCTATATTCTGTATGAGAAACTCCAGAGTGTGTGAAAAGGGGGTGGAGCTCCCATTGTTCCTTGATTAAGGATTTAGCTTGTAAAACTGTATTTATAACCAGCAGCAAGCTGCCAATAAATCAGTCTTGGTTCCAGCATTCAGTCTTGACTCATGTGTGGATGATCCTGTGATGTTCTTGTATGGAGAGGAGGGAATGCTTGACGGGGATATCATACCGATACCGTCACAAGGGTCATCACATAAACCTTCTTGCAAAGGAGTAAGGGAGAATACTCTTACCGGAACCGGTGGATCTACATGTTAGGCAGATCGTTAGAGCGTGTGAAATCCCAATGGCAAGTCGCATCAACTGGTATGAAGACTCTGGATGGACCAAACAGATTGCAGATGGCAACTCTTTTGAAAGATATCCCGACCTCCAAGGAGACTCTGGATTCACTGGATATCCCTGTGGTCCTCAGATGATGGTAAAGTGGCTTCCAATCTGGGAATCCTTTTCAGGATTGAAGGATGGCACGATGGAGAAAACTCCAAACAGCAACTCAATCAACCAAGCTGCTATACTAGAATAGCCACCATCAACCCAACATTGTGCTCCTTGCAAGCACATTGTTGGGTTGATGGTCCATCGTGCCATCCTTTAATCCTGAAAAGGATTCCTAGATTGGAAGCCACTTTACCATCATCTGAGGACCACAGGGATATCCAGTGAATCCAGAGTCTCCTTGGAGGTCGGGATATCTTTCAAAAGAGTTGCCATCTGCAATCTGTTTGGTACATCCAGAGTCTTCATACCAGTTGATGCTACTTGCCATTGGGATTTAACATGCTCTAACGATCTGCCTAACAAGTAGATACACCGGTTCCGGTAAGAGTATTCTCCCTTACTCCTTTGCAAGAAGGTTTATGTGATGACCCTTATTGTTACACGTCTGGTTCCATCATCCCATTCCATGTTTTTATGAATGGACTCCTATATGGACTTATTTATTTATTTTCACTTTTGTTGCACATTGAGGTATATCTCACCATCGTGCAATTTGGTCTCTCTTAATTTCAGCGCTACATCATAATTATAATATAAAGGAATAGTAGTGGTAAAAAAATAGCCCTTGTGGATTTATTTTACCTTTTTTTGGTTAATTCTCCTTTAAGGGTGTGTGGCAGGAGGGCGTGTCCTATGCCTACATAAATTTGCTAGTAGGTGTCCCTCATTCCCATCGCAAAATGTTGGGAGCTATGCAAAAATGAATAGATCCCTGCATGCACACAAACAAGGTGCATTCAGAAACCCCTCTCTCCCCTCTGTGCCATTGTAATCTGATATCAGGACTCCTCCACTGATCAGAATACAATGATCAGCGCTGCAGCCCACTGATCAAAAGAAGATTTCCAGCAGGACCATTTGACAGAAGCCAGGGTCAGCTTCAGCTAGTTCTTGAGCTCCATTTACAATCTTCAAAAATCACCCATTATTGCTATTACTCGTTATTGGCTGTAAACCAAGCCAACATCAAAGCAATCTAATTGGCAATTTGTGTATGTGTGTTTGTAATATTGGTGCACTCCGCAACCATTTCATATGTTTTGGTGCTCTGCACATGCTTCAACTAGCGCCCCATGCTCAGGAGGGGAGGTGCCTTTTGGCATCTTCGCCCTGGGCACTAAATTACCTTGTCCTGCCACTGGTGACACCCCTAGAGACAGCATGATCAGGGAGTGGGTGCGATATTCCCACAGGCGAGACAGGCTCCTAGACAGAGCAGCATGGCTCAAGGAGTGGCTACCCGGAAGGGCAGTAATGGACATCATGGACAATCAATACCAAAGAATGTCCTTACCAGTGGCGGCTGGTGAGTCGTCTGGCTTCCCCTGCATCTCCTCTTCGGCATCACGGCAGCCGTGCGTCTCCTCCCTCCTGATAGGCCAATAGGATTGGTTCTCCTTTCAGCCAATCGGGAAACAGGTCACAGGACCCGCTTCCTGATTGGCCGGGAGGAGAATCAGTGTGACAATAGCAAATATTAATTTGCTATTGTCACACAAATGGGTTGGCTTGGGGCATAGTGCTCTGGGCCCTGCACCCACTCTTCTTTGAAGCCTATTAAAGCCTCTGGCTCTAATCACATGCTTAAAAAAAATCCATTGGAAGAGTCGTTTTTGGCTTTTTCTTCTACTGTACAAAATGTGGGGGTGTCAGTGGGGGGATGGGGGGGTCCCCGTAGTCGGTTAGGGGTGCCCGCAGGGGTGAGTAGTGGGGGTTCTGGTGCCCTGGGGGAACAGTCGGTTTCTGGTTGGTCTGGAGGCGTTGGTGAGCCAGCCTGCCCGGCGGCAGCATGGGGTCCGGCGGTGGGGGCCGGGGTTACGTCACCTGCAGTGGCAGTCGCCGTGTCGGGGGCTGTGGTGCCTGTGGACAAGGGGCAAGAGGTAGGGGCGGTGGCGGCTGGTACTGTGGTGCCGTACTGTGGTGCCGCCTACGGAAAAAGGGGATGCGGGGGTCGATTCCGCGAAGAAGAGGGAGTTGGTCCAGTTGGCGGACGCGGCGGAGGTGCGGGAAAAGATTTGGAAGAGTGAATATGTAGAGATATTTGCATTGTTACCGCTGGAAAATTTTAACCTTGATAGGGTTAAGCCGGTGGAGTCCAAGAAAGAGGACGAGGAGAAGAGGAGGTATAGGCTTATACCTAGGACTTTTGCGAACTGGTTGCAGGCCTACTCGATCATGGCGAGCGTGATCGGCGAGAAAAACCCCGAACATTGTTCGGCGCTTTTCAGTTACCAGGAGGCGATTAGCGAGGCCTACCGGTGTTACGGGGGCACCGGGTGGCTCCGGTATGATGAGCAGTTCCGGCAATGCCGGGCTATCAGGCCGGATATTAGGTGGGACACTAAGGACATTGGCCTTTGGATGCGGCTTATGTCGGCCCCACGGACGTCCACGCCGTTTTTTCAGGGGGGGGCCGGTGGAACCTCTTCCCCAGGACAGTCGGCCGGAAAGAAAAAGGGGGTCTGCTGACAGTTCAACAAAGGAAACTGCAAGTTCGGAGGGTCTTGCCGGTTTAAGCACGAGTGCTCTGGCTGTGGTGGCAATCACCCCTCTTCCCGGTGTTTTAAACAAGGCAAGGGACGTTCCGGAGATTCTTCAAGTAAGAGGGAGGACTCCGGTGATGGTGGAAAGGATGCGACCGTTTCTCTGTAGATATCCTGACAGGGCGGCCGCCCTGTCGTTGGAAAGGGGATTCTCGGTGGGTTTTAGCATTCCGTGCAAGTTGGCTGTGGTCCCCCCGGTGGCTAAGAATTTGCGTTCCGCGTTACAACACCCGGAGGTGGTTTCGGAGAAACTGCTGAAGGAAGTGGCGTTGGGCCGGATGGGGGGCCCATTTGTCTCGCCTCCCTTGGACGATTTGGTGGTTTCCCCATTGGGGGTGGTGCCTAAGAAGGAGCCAAACAAATTCCGGCTCATTCATCATTTGTCGTTTCCAAAGGGGGGGTCGGTCAAGGACGCTATCAGCATGGAGGAGTGTACGGTGAGTTACACCTCTTTTGATGCTGCGGTGGGCTGGGTTAGACGGTATGGCCGGGGGTCCTTGATGGCCAAGTCGGACATTGAGGTGGCGTTTCTGCTCCTGCCGGTCCACCCGGATAGCTTTCGGTTTTTGGGTTGCCATTGGGGTGGGGAGTTCTACGTAGACAAGTGTCTACCGATGGGCTGCTCCATTTCCTGCGCGCTGTTTGAACGGTTTAGTTCTTTCCTAGAGTGGGTGGTTCGGGATGTGTCCGGAGTGAGCTCCGTGATCCACTATCTGGATGACTTCCTCTGTGTTGGCCCGGCGGGGTCGCGGATTTGCGCAGTGTTGTTGGCCACGTTGGAGCACATTGCGGAGCGATTTGGTGTGCCGCTGGCACCCGAGAAAACGGAAGGACCGAGATCGGTCATCCAATTCTTGGGCATTGTGATCGATTGATTCGGAGGTGATGGAATGTAGGTTACCGCTGGACAAGTTGGAGGGCCTCAAGGCCGAGATTCAGGAGATGGTGGGTTTGCGGAAAGTGCAACTCGGAGCGCTGCAGTCGCTCCTGGGGAAGCTAAATTTTGCGTGCCGCATTCTCCCCATGGGGAGGGTCTTTTGCAGGCGCCTCTCGGCGGCCACAGCGGGGGTCAGGTCACCCAGGCACTATGTGCGCCTGGGGAAGGAACATAGGGAGGATTTGTTGGTGTGGCACTCCTTTTTGGAATGCTTCAACGGCAGGGCCTTATGGATGTCCGGTCCGGTGAGTAACTTTGACATGGAGTTGTTCACGGATTCAGCCGGAGGCGCAGGTTTTGGGGCATATTTTCAGGGGCAATGGAGTGCGGGCTCTTGGCCTCAGGCCTGGTTGGAGGCGGGGTTCACAAAGAACTTGGTGCTGTTGGCATTATTTCCGGTGGTGCTGGCAGTAGAATTGTGGGGTTCGGCCTTCTGGGACCGGAAGGTGCGGTTCCATGGTGATAATATGGGGGTGGTCCAGGTGATCAACAGAGTTACGGCGTCCTCTCCGCCAGTTATTCGGCTATTACGGCACCTGGTGCTGCGCTGTTTGCAGATGAACATATTTGTATATGCAGTGCATTTACCAGGGGTGGAGAATGTAGTGGCTGACGCTCTGTCTCGCTTTCAGTGGGACAGGTTCCGGGAGCTGGTGCCGGAGGCAGAGGAGCAAGGGGTCCCCTGTCCGGAGTGGCTTTGGAGGATTCCGTAGGAATCGTCTCCAGTTGGATCCGGAAGTCGGTACGTGTGAACGCTTGGAGGGCGTATGAGAAGGTTTGGGCAGAATGGCAGGCTCTGGTTAGGGAGGCCGATTGGTGATTTATTTCTTGGCCAGGAACATGGAGGCCGGGGTGTCTCAGTCCATGTTGGACAAAAAATTGTCTGGCTTGGCTTTCCTGTTTAAGTGGCAAGGGTGTCCGGACTTTACTAAGGAATTTTGTGTCCGGCAGGCTCTTAAAGGTTACAGGAAGCAGGGGCGTCGGGCGGATTCCCGGCGCCCGGTGTCGTTTGAAATATTGAGGAATAGAGAACAATTCCCCTAATTGGACTTTAAAGGCACGAGGAGTAGGTAAAGTATAAAATTTGATAATATTTATTAGAAAAGGTTAAATAAAGAGTTTATAATGGTTACATACAAAAAATTGTTATAGCATGGTCAGAAAAAACGTACAGCATTTGTAAGGTAGTGCTAGCTGGTATGTATCGCAGGGCTGTCCCGACGTTTCGAGAGAGAAAACTCTCCTTCTTCAGGGGTGTACTGCGAGGTTTACCAAACACTGCTAGACCAGTATTAGAATCTGCCAGGACTATTCTTCCCGGCCTGACCAAAACTCAAAAATTTAAACCCAGTTCGCGTAGATTCCCTGACCTAATGACCTGCCCGGCCATTTGGGCCTTTTTGCAACAGACGATTAAAGATCTTAAACGAAGTCGGTGGCAATCCTTTCATCCCAATTTAACCACTAATCAACAAAAAGCTTTACTTTCCCTTCAGCGACGTAATGACATTGTTATTAAACCTGCCGACAAAGGCGGAAACATTGTCATTATGACACATGACCAATACCTCTCAATGTGTTATGCCGTACTAGACAACTCAACATGGTACCAACCTATATTGTCTACACAAATTCAACTATATATCAATAAATTTGTTGAGATTTGTACGGAAGCATTCTGGAGTGGTTATATAGATCAAGACACACTTAACTACTTGATCCCCAATCATCCCCGTACCCCCACATTTTACACATTACCTAAAACCCACAAACAGCTGGTGCGACCACCGGGTCGCCCGATTGTATCGGGGATAGGATCTTTGACAGATCGTGCAAGTAAATTTGTGGACCACTTCTTGATCTCGCATGTACAGAGTCTACCTTCGTACATCCGCGATACGTCCGACCTCCTGCGCCACCTGGAGGGGATCCAGGTCCCTCCGGACGCCCTGCTCGTGGCTATCGATGTGGAGGCTTTGTACTCCAGCATCCCCCACCAGGGTGTCCTGACGGCCAGATCCTTCCTTATGGAGGAGGAGCACACACTTTGGCCGCGTAACGAGTTCATTTTGAAACTGTTGTCATTTATTCTCACCAGAAACTACTTTTTATTTGACAATCAATATTTTTTACAAAGCCAAGGAGTGGCTATGGGCACTTCATGTGCACCTTCATACGCCAACTTATTTCTAGGGGCATGGGAACGAAGGGTCTTTTCGAACGAGAATTATGACGAATACCTCCAGCACGTGTTGTGCTGGTATCGTTTTATAGACGACATTTTCATGATCTGGACAGGTTCCACCTTGTTGCTCCAGGAATTCATTAACAAACTCAACTGCAATACCGACAACCTGTTTTTTACGTTTGCATTTGATGATTCTCAGATCCCCTATTTGGACCTGAGAATTATGAAAAATGAACATGGTATGATCGAGACTGATCTATTCCGTAAGCCCACTGCTGGGAACACTTTGCTACACGCTTCGAGCTCCCATCCACACTCTCTCATACAGAGTATTCCATACGCGCAGTACCTGCGTTTACGCAGGAACTGCACGGTGGAAGCAGATTTTTCTAAACAAGCAAATGCTTTACGGGAACGTTTACTCCTAAGAGGGTATACGAGATCCACCCTCAGGAGGGCCTTTAACAAGGCCAAAGCAAGAAATAGATCTTCATTACTATTTACACAACCACGGGAGGCTAGACCCCCCACGGCCAAAGTCATTACGAAATACTCTGCACACCATAACCAACTACGGTCCATTCTTGGAAATCATTGGCATCTTTTAAGTGACCACCATATACTTCAAAAGCATGTACGTGCCACGCCAGAACTAGTTTTCCGTCGAGCAAACGCCCTCAAAAGTCGCCTGACAAGTAGCCATTATAAACCCCCCCAACGGAAAAATGCCGGACCAAAGGGAACATCAATGTGTGGCACTTGCCCGCGATGCCCTTGGATTCTTCCTGGCCCGAGGCATATCCTGCCCAATGGCGAGGAGTTTAGTCCACAATTCTCAGCAGACTGTAGTACCACCGGAGTCATTTATTTAATGACCTGTGAATGTCACGCATATTATGTGGGGAAAACCATTAGGGAGCTACGTCAAAGAATAGGGGATCATCTCTACTGTTCTACAAATGGTAAACTGACGACCATTGGTCGACATGTTGGATTGCACCATAGATTCAATCCCCATGCCGTCAAGTTTTTTGTCCTAGAGGTCCTGCCGCCTGATCCACGCGGTGGCGACAGAGACAGAATACTGCTACAACGGGAATGCCTATGGATCGAACGACTGGGGGCGACCATACCCCCCGGTCTCAATGAGATGAACTCCTTTAAGCCCTTTTTATAATTTATGCTGACATAATTGGCCCTCTGTCCTCATACCCTTTCCTGCCCCTTGCTAAACCGGCTTCCCGTTGTAGACAATCTCTGGGGCCGGCCTCTGCCGGCTACCCCTATCCGGGTGGCTCGGCACAGGCCATTGCCCCACTACATTGGGCATTTTCCAGGTGCCACCTATGGCACCTTTCCAGGCTAGATGTACTATGTATAAGTCTTGCTACTAGCTCCCTGTAACACAGGATGCTTATGTTTCATATATATATAATATTGATTTATAATCTCTGTATTTGTCTAATCGCAATGTGTATTTACATACTGTACGTATTTATTGTTATTCCTTAACACTGGTCATTTCTCTGTCAATGTTGTCTCCTGACCTAAACTGTCCTGCTGGCCCTGCTTTCCTGAACGCCTAGTGATGTGCACTGCTCTCGTAACACCAATATATACATAAACCTCCTTCCTTCCCCCCCTCTCCTCCCCTTCCCCCTCCTTGATGTATCTATCTCTCATTTTTCATTGCATCCACGATGATGTAAATCAGTTTTTCTCAGATGTATATAACATGCCTTGGGTATTCATACCCCTTAAACATTTCCTGACACTCTGTTTTGATTGCTTTTCACGATTGTCATTAGTGTAATTTGTGTACACCCTAACATATTTTTTCACCGCCAGGTTCCTTTATTCCTCCCCCCCCCTCCCTTTTTTCTCCTTCCTTTTGTCTTTTTTCCTTCTCCCCGTTTTTTCTCCTCTCCCTAACAGAGAGATAGATAGCTTTGTACTCCATCAGGGAGTCACTCATCTAAAGTTCGATCGGACCCCTGTTTGCCATTAGCAATGGCTGCCTCCAGTCCGGCATTAGCCCATATCACCGCTATGGGCGGGTGCCGATTGGTCGCATATACCCTGTCACGCCCTCGCTATCTGTACTTAGTCACCACCCACCACTGACGTGCATTGACCTGTGCACCGCCAGACCAATCCCCTGTCGCACTGACGTGTTTAAGTACACGTCAGCTGCAGGCTCAGCCCATCTACCTCTGCATTGACTGGTGTACCACCAGATCAATCACCTGCCGCACTGACGCGTATAGCTACACGTCAGCTGCAGGCGCCGCCCACCTCTCTCCTTACCGCACCAGTCCAACTTTCCGGAGTGATGGGTGGATTAGGGGTTGCTGAACATACGCCCCCTTGTCGGGGACGCACACGCCCCTTCATTAATGGCGGCGCACATGTTGTCAATCACGGGGGTATTTAAACCCAGTGGACACCGATGCGGTCTGCACCGGAGCTGGGTCCCAGGACATGTGTATCACCATACACAACCAAAAAGTGAGTACTCGATCTGAGACCCTGTCCTTTTTCCCTTCCCTATGTCATTGCAACTTCCTCTGATCACTTGTATTGAATACAGCACCTTACCTGCATTGTCTTCATCTTTGTATTAGGAACCAGCGCTGCTACCAGCAGGAGATTGGTAACTCATTTACATCTCGTTTTTCTGCACAAACTTGGACACTTGTGTTACTCAGGTTCAATTATTTTGGAACCTGAACAAATAAATTTCCCGGTTTACTGGGACCCCTGTGTCCTGGGACCCTCACTTCCTTCATTTGTGTATTCTGCCTAAGTATTTGGGTAATTATACAATTAGATTTATAAGTTTATTGAATCACATGGTTATGGTCACTGGGCGCACTTGGCTCTCACCACGTGTTCATTATTACCTTTTCACATGGGCATTCTGGTCCTTCACTTTATTTCACTTCGTCCTTAACCCATGCATAATGGTGTGTGCATGAGCCACATTCTTCACATCCCCCCCCCCTTCCCCCCTTTTTTTCATTCCCTTCTCCCTTCCCCCATTTCCCCTCCCCCCTCCTCCCTTCTTCCCCCCTCAATTTCCCCCCCCCTCTTGCCCCTTCCCTCTCCTTTTTTCACCCCCTTACCCCCCTTTTCCTATCCTATTCCCTTGTGTGCCTGTCTCTTCCCCCTTTCCCCCGCCCCCCCTCCGTCCCATCCCTCTCCCCCTCTTCTCGTTCCGTGTCTCCCTTTCCTCTCCCCACTTCGTCTCCCCTTCCCTTTCCCATCCCGCCCATCCACATTCCCCCCCCCCTTTTTGTTTTCTTCTATTCACTTTCCTCCTCTCCTTCCCTTGTCCTTCATGACATACAATGTTTACACCAGTATTACCTATCCCTATCATCAGGTTGCCCCAAGAAATGATCTTGGTGTTCTGGGAGCATATTACTCACTGTCTGACTCGGATTCTGTAGGGGCCACAGGACGTTGTGCCGCTAGGTATGAGACAACTTTGAAAAATTTCCCCTACCATGAATGTAATTTGGTATTCAAGTGGCGTTTTCTATACACCACCTGTTAGCAATTGTGTGTTGTATGTTGTTTTAATGTTATTTTTATCTTGCATTATATTTTAGACTGTCTCCTGACGAAGCGACAAATTGAGGTCGCGAAACTAGTAGAGACCAAGAGACTGTTGTCTCATGACCCCAACTTTCTCACCGTGACCCCCTCGTGCTTGTTCATAAGGGATTGCACAACCGGTGACCTGATTGTGGTCAAAACATGTTTGTACTGTCGTTTTAATGTTATGTTTTTTATTCTGTTTGATGTATTTATGTGAATAAAATTTTGTTACAATTTAACTAATGTGATTTATCCTGGTTGTTTCACAACCAAATCTTTACCGTACCGGTATAGTCCTTCCTGCCCATTTTTCGGGGACTGTGGGGAATCCCTGGGACCCCTTATTCTTTATCTGAATATTTAGGACGATGGTACATCTTTTATCTAATTATATTTTTCTAATGATAAAAGGTTAAATTATATTTTTACTGTATAATATATAAAGGGATAATGAAAATACATTCAAAAAAGTTTGTATGAGATATAAGCAGAAAATTTTATGAAGAGTGATATATTGCACATACTTACAATTACAGTGGACTGTATGTTACATAAAACTTTCCTGATCATGCTAGATTTAAAAAAAAATATTTCTGCCCTACATATTCTGAGTTTCCCCTCCCCCCCTTGTCCCTCTTACATCAATGTTTTTTTATAATATCACTGTGAACATACTCACTCTTTGTGATATTGCATATATATATGACCTAACTGTATTCTTTTCTGTTTGACGCAATTGGTGGCCATTCTCTTTTTTTTTTTTTTTTTTTTATATGTGTAGGTATATATATATTTATATATACCTACATCTGTAGGATATCGCATATATATGACTGCATGCCCTATTAGACCATGTAAAATAGACAATTTTCTCTTTGGCATTGTTGGTTTTCTATACCTTATATGTTTCACACATGCTTTATATCTTTAAAGTTATTGCCTCATATACCCAATGTGTTACACAATAAGTTAAACTAATAATCATTATATAGTTTATCCTATTTTGCAATTTAAGAATGGTTGTCATATTATAAAAATACACGATGTATGTTCCCTATTGTCTTCTCTCCCTGTTTCCCCCTGGTTTTCTGTTTGATCCTGTGAACATTGTTCGTTCAGCATGGGTTCTACACTTTGGTCCAGGACGCACCATTTGTGCTTAATTGTTGCCATCTCATTGTCCACCACTAGATGGTGCTCGTTGTATTGGCACTCATCAGTTTCTATCACTTTCAGTTAGCATTTGTTTAATATATATATATACTACATTTTGCCCCTTGATTTTTATCTGCTATACTTAATATGCTATCTTTTAGTCTGGAGCGCCACCTTGTGGTGTCTCATGAACAAAGCATTCTACAACACATTAGTTTAATCCCATTGCTATAAGCTGTACAGATGCTGTACGTTCTGTGAAATATACAATTATTACACATACAATGTTCTTCTTTATTTAACCCCACCGCAAAATTAGTTCATTGATATAAGCTGTACATATGCTGTACGTTCTGCAAACTACATAATTAATACACATACAGTGTTTCTCTTTTCTTTTTAAACAATTCCCTTGCATTATTACTCCAGATGAGAATCTCTATCCTAACCTTCACTAATTATACACTATACCACATTCCAGGGCGCAGGGATTATACTGACTCCAGTAGCATCTCCACTCTGGGGCAGCTTGCTCTACTACCAGCCAATTTCTTCACATCAGGATCCCTGTACAATAACTTTTTGATTATCTCGGTGCAACCTGGACCAGCGTTCAACCCATGTTTTTAAATCTAGCATGATCAGGAAAGTTTTATGTAACATACAGTCCACTGTAATTGTAAGTATGTGCAATATATCACTCTTCATACAATTTTCTGCTTATATCTCATACAAACTTTTTTGAATGTATTTTCATTATCCCTTTATATATTATAGAGTGGGAAAGTAGAGCAATGGCGGGACTATAGCGGTGCATACAGTAATAAAGCGATATAGAGCAATAATATAAATTTTAATAATTTATTAAAAAGAACATAATAGCATCAAGCTACATAGCACGTTATAGACCCAACAAGGGCCCACTAGGCACATCAATAGCCTGATCAATAATACAGTATCAATTAAAAAAAAGTCCCGTAACAGACAGCAATTACTGTGACAGGGATCGCAAGCAGGTTGGTAAACCCTATATATTTCGCCCGGTCAGGCTTCTTCAGGGGTGTGGTTGAGATCAGGGTTTCGATTCTGATAATGAAATACAGAGAGATATAAGTTTACAAACATTCAGAAAAATAATAAACATACATAGATAATAATGTCGCTCTGCCAATGTATATCACATAATGCCAACCTGCTAGTCCGTAGTGGGAGTAAAAAAACAACAGGGTGCATGTACGCCCTAATCACATCACATGCCTGAGGAATCAGGCCGGATGAGCACAAGTTGACAGCCACAAGGATATCTTAGGCAAGGAAAGATGGGGAGCTGCCGCAGATGGAGGTCACACATTCCCCAACCATCGGAGAGGCAAGGGGGGCAACACCAAGGACAGAGTGACCAGCTGTGAAGAAAAATAGTAATATCAGTATCTGTTGAGAAAGTACTCAGCAAGGGATAAATGTACAAAGTAATAGGTGGAATGTACACTCACAGTGCTTAGATAAGCATATATAGCATCTGTGGAGATATCCACCTAAGTTTGAAGCAACTGGCTCACCAGATCTATAAGAAGCTGAACCAAGAAATATGATGTCAAAACTCAGAAAAAAGAGACAACCAGGAAAGAAAAATAAAGCAAACAGTTTTCTTGTATACACAAGTTTAAATGTAGCGATCCAAAGGACCTTCAGCATACAGCTGGTCCATATTAGGATAGAAAGGGTCCATTCATAGAGGGTACATTTTCCAATAAATAGCAACAAGCCAGAAAAATATATATAGAGTATACTTTTAGACAGAGAGATGACATTTAGTAAAGAGCATAAAAGTTAATATGAAACCTCACAGAGGCACACTAAGGATGTATGGAGGAAGCAAAGGCATGGTTCAAGCAATATATAATAGACAGCATTAACGCTGGCAAAGAAATACCTGGTTAATCAGTGTCAGCAGCATAGGTTAGCTCCACAGGAGTGTACAGCACACTGACGCTCCACAGCAGAGCAGGGTCCTGATATACCCCTAAACCCCTCCCACATGTCCGCGCGTCAAGGGGGCGCGGTCGGACGTGGGCGGACACACAGTGTCAGTGCGCAGGCACCCGTAGGAGCGCTGGACATAGGCCTACAATCCCCAGCAACCCCTGGGTTGGAAGGCCGAGAAGTCGGCCAATCAGAGCGCGCCGGGGGAGGGACAAACGCCGCAAAGCGGAGCATCCAATGGGCACAAAGGAAGGACCAATGGCCGAGAGCGGGGAGGGGCCGAGCCGCCGATAGAGTGGGCAGTAAGCCAGCGGTCCAGGGGGGAAGAACACTAACAAAAAACGGGCTCACAAAGTGAAGCCCTTGGGTGTCCGAATTGAAGGGGAAAAAATAAAGGGGGACCAAACAGCCGCAGCAGCACCAGAGTGGACAAGTCCTGCAGAGTGGTAAAAGGATACCTTAGTGGCAGGAAAGGTGCACAACTTGATATAAAAGGATATTGACCCATACATTAAAAAGAGGCAGGGACAGAAAAAACCCACATGGGTAAAAGCAGGGTGGCAGAGGCATATACACAGTGGCAGAGCGATTCACATAGGTGTTTTACAAACAGGCAATGTATACATGATTAGAATAATAATCAAGGTCCAAAATAGTTATTACGACATAAGGCACTTATAAAGTAAGTATAGTTTATATAAGTGTATTAATTAGCAAAATGCCAAAGTAGCCCAAGGTAGCTGGTTGCCATCGATATTGAAAGCCTTTACAACGCAATCCCCCATGACAGGGGTATTGAAGTTGTGGGTAAAATTCTTAAGGATAGAGGCGATCAGGCAGAACCCTACAATTTATTTGTTCTGGATCTATTAAAGTTCATTCTCACCAGAAATGTCTTCATGTTCGGACTCTCCCACTACCTCCAGGTGCAGGGGGTTGCGATGGGGACTAAATGTGCCCCATCGTATGCCAACCTGTACCTGGGGGGGTGGGAGAAGGAACTTTTTTCTGGTGATGAATCCTCGATGTATCTGTGCCACGTGATTGCGTGGTACAGATACATCGATGACGTTCTGCTATTATGGTCTGGTAGCAGAACGGAACTAGAGTTGTTCATGAATACACTGGCCAAAAATACTTTTAATTTAAAGTTTACCATGGATTGTAGTTTAAAATCCATTAATTTCCTTGACCTTACCATCTTCATTGGCTCCGATGGAGTTGTATACTCCTCTCTCTATCGTAAGCCATCTTCAGGCAACACTATCCTACATGCCTCCAGTGGCCACCCTCAGTCGCTCGTAAAAAGTATACCCTACAGTCAGTACATTAGATTAAAGAGGAATTGTGTCCTCAATAAAGATTATGAGATAGCTGCTAGAAACCTATACTCTCGTCTGAAGGACAGAGGTTACAGTCACAATACCCTGAAGAAGACCCATAATCAAGCTGCCAGTATTGACCGCAGGGATTTGATTTTTCCCCCAAGAAGGGTCAACTCCCTGCAACCAATACGTCTGCTTACTCAATACTCTACTTGCCATGTACAGTTTAGGGAAATTTTGGATAGGTATTGGCCCCTGCTATTGGCTGACAATACCGTAAGCAAATTTATTAAGGATCGACCGGAAGTCACTTACCGCAGAGCACCATCTTTACGGGACAAACTTGTCCAGAGTCATTATAACCCTTTAGAAAATTCAGCATACATGATCAATGGCACTTTCTCATGCAAGGGATGCAACATGTGCCCCTTTATCCTTAGTGGATCTACAGTCGTGTTGCCTGGTGGACGCACCCACACCATTCGGCATCGGGTCACATGCCAAACCATCGGCGTGGTATATCTGGCCAAATGCATGTGTGGGTGCTTCTACGTGGGCAAGACGAAAAGACCATTCTATAAGCGTATATCGGACCACATAGGACCTATACGAAAGAAGCTGTCCACCACTGCCATTAGCCGGCATGTGGGACATGAGCACAATTTTGAGCCTACTATGGTCAAATTCACTGCCCTGGAACATGTGCCCACACATGTCAGGGGTGGGGGCATTGATCGCAGTCTTCTGCAACTCGAAACCAAATGGATACAAACTCTTAATGCCACCCAATACCCAGGGTTGAACGAATATATCAGCTTCAAATCTTTTCTATAGGGGCTGTCTATTCTATGTTCTCCTCTAGATCTATCTTCCTTGGGCCCCATCGAATAGGTGGCCATGCCGTCTCTAAATGACCGCCTGGGATCCCCCAGCAGGAAATATATGATGCTTGTCACTCTGCATCATTTGTCTGTATTGTCTCCCTTCCCCCTTCCTTCATTCTTATCCTTATGGTCTCCCTGGTATGCCCTTCCTTTTTGCTCCCCCCTTTCTTCTTCCCCTGTTCCCTTTTCCTCCTTATTTCTCTCCCCTGTTTCCCTTTTCTTTTTCTCCCCCTTTCTCTCTCCCCCCCTTCCCCTCCCTTTCCCTTCTTCATGTGTGTTCCTTCTTTCCCCCATTATTGTTTGTTTTATTTTTCCTTTTTTCTTTTTCTTTTTCTGCTCTCTACCTTGGGCTACTTTGGCATTTTGCTAATTAATACACTTATATAAACTATACTTACTTTATAAGTGCCTTATGTCGTAATAACTATTTTGGACCTTGATTATTATTCTAATCATGTATACATTGCCTGTTTGTAAAACACCTATGTGAATCGCTCTGCCACTGTGTATATGCCTCTGCCACCCTGCTTTTACCCATGTGGGTTTTTTCTGTCCCTGCCTCTTTTTAATGTATGGGTCAATATCCTTTTATATCAAGTTGTGCACCTTTCCTGCCACTAGGGTATCCATTTACCACTCTGCAGGACTTGTCCACTCTGGTGCTGCTGCGGCTGTTTGGTCCCCCTTTATTTTTTCCCCTTCCATTCGGACACCCAAGGGCTTCACTTTGTGAGCCCATTTTTTGTTAGTGTTCTTCCCCCCTGGACCGCTGGCTTACTGCCCACTCTATCGGCGGCTCGGCCCCTCCCCGCTCTCGGCCATTGGTCCTTCCTTTGTGCCCATTGGATGCTCCGCTTTGCGGCGTTTGTCCCTCCCCCGGCGCGCTCTGATTGGCCGACTTCTCGGCCTTCCTCGCCTTCCAACCCAGGGGTTGCTGGGGATTGTAGGCCTATGTCCAGCGCTCCTACGGGCGCCTGCGCACTGACACTGTGTGTCCGCCCACGTCCGACCGCGCCCCCTTGACGCGCGGACGTGTGGGAGGGGTTTAGGGGTATATCAGGACCCTGCTCTGCTGTGGAGCGTCAGTGTGCTGTACACTCCTGTGGAGCTAACCTATGCTGCTGACACTGATTAACCAGGTATTTCTTTGCCAGCGTTAATGCTGTCTATTATATATTGCTTGAACCATGCCTTAGCTTCCTCCATACATCCTTAGTGTGCCTCTGTGAGGTTTCATATTAACTTTTATGCTCTTTACTAAATGTCATCTCTCTGTCTAAAAGTATACTCTATATATATTTTTCTGGCTTGTTGCTATTTATTGGAAAATTTACCCTCTATGAATGGACCCTTTCTATCCTAATATGGACCAGCTGTATGCTGAAGGTCCTTTGGATCGCTACATTTAAACTTGTGTATACAAGAAAACTGTTTGCTTTATTTTTCTTTCCTGGTTGTCTCTTTTTTTTCTGAGTTTTGACATCATATTTCTTGGTTCAGCTTCTTATAGATCTGGTGAGCCAGTTGCTTCAAACTTAGGTGGATATCTCCACAGATGCTATATATGCTTATCTAAGCACTGTGAGTGTACATTCCACCTATTACTTTGTACATTTATCCCTTGCTGAGTACTTTCTCAACAGATACTGATATTACTATTTTTCTTCACAGCTGGTCACTCTGTCCTTGGTGTCGCCCCCCTTGCCTCTCCGATGGTTGGGGAATGTGTGACCTCCATCTGCGGCAGCTCCCCATCTTTCCTTGCCTAAGATATTCTTGTGGCTGTCAACTTGTGCTCATCCGGCCTGATTCCTCAGGCATGTGATGTGATTAGGGCGTACATGCACCCTGTTGTTTTTTTACTCCCACTACGGACTAGCAGGTTGGCATTATGTGATATACATTGGCAGAGCGACATTATTATCTATGTATGTTTATTATTTTTCTGAATGTTTGTAAACGTATATCTCTCTGTATTTCATTATCAGAATCGAAACCCTGATCTCAACCACGCCCCTGAAGAAGCCTGACCGGGCGAAATATATAGGGTTTACCAACCTGGTTGCGATCCCTGTCACAGTAATTGCTGTCTGTTACGGGACTTTTTTTTAATTGATACTGTATTATTGATCAGGCTATTGATGTGCCTAGTGGGCCCTTGTTGGGTCTATAATGTGCTATGTAGCTTGATGCTATTATGTTCTTTTTAATAAATTATTAAAATTTATATTATTGCTCTATATCGCTTTATTACTGTATGCACCGCTATAGTCCCGCCATTGCTCTACTTTCCCATATATAAATTTGGGATGAGGTGCTTTTGTTAATACATGAATTTTCTCAGTCTAGACCAGCCAGATCCTATCCTCTCTTCCAAATATATTATAGAGTGTTTGGTAAACCTCGCAGTACACCCCTGAAGAAGGAGAGTTTTCTCTCTCGAAACGTCGGGACAGCCCTGCGATACATACCAGCTAGCACTACCTTTCACATCATGTTTTTTCTGACCATGCTATAACAATTTTTTGTATGTAACCATTATAAACTCTTTATTTAACCTTTTCTAATAAATATTATCAAATTTTATACTTTACCTACTCCTCGTGCCTTTAAAGTCCAATTAGGGGAATTGTTCTCTATTTTTTGATTTGTATCTGGATGCGGCACTTACAGGATAGACACCGATAACCCTTTTCTTTGAAATATTGAGGGGTATTATGGGGGAGTTGGGGACATTGTGTTTGTCCCGGTTTGAGGTGTTATTGTTTCGGGCGGCGTTCGCGTTTTTTGGAGCTTTTCGAGTAGGGGAGTTGGTTAGCCCCTCGAAGACAGTACAGGGTGGCATGTTAGCCGGTGACGTGGCGTGGACACGAGAAGGGGTTGCATTGTTGCTACGTCGGTCCAAGACGGATCAGAAAGGGAAGGGCAAAGTGGTGCGAGTTTTCCCTATTGAGGGGTCGGACTTATGCCCGGTTAGGGTGGTGCAGGAATTTTTGGAAGTAAGGCCAAAGTTGGGCGGATCTGTCATAGACGTGGCCGGCCACTAGGTGGCGCTAACGGCGCAGTTGCGCGCACGGGCACGCGCAATGGCGCACCAGCACGCACGGGAGTGCGCGTTCGCGGCAGATCGGCGCGCACGGGCACGCGCAATAGCGGCAACGGCGCGCGGGCACGTACTGACGCCATTTTGGCGCCAGTTCAGGCTATTTAATGGGGCTCATCCCATAGCCTCTTGCTGCTCGGTCTTCAGCGTTCCCGTTACCCTCCTGTTACCCATTACCTGATTGACTTCTGTTCCTGTGAACCCGGCTTGTCTCTGATACTCCTGATCTCCGCCTGCCCTGACCTCTGGCTTGTCTGACGCTGCTCCTGCCTTACCCTTCAAGTTAGTCGCTGCCCGCCTGTTACCGATCCAGCCTGAACCACGAATCTGCTACTACCTCCGCCTTGTACCTGATCTGCCCGCCTGTGTCCGACCCGGCCTGCCTGACCCTGTCTGTACCGGTACTACAGTGCACCTCCCTCCTGCTGACTGTTTCCAGTTGCCTGCACCACTCTCCGGCTACCTGCCACCTTGCGGCTTCCGGTCACCTGCACCAAGCTCCAGCTGTCTGCTGTCCTGCTATCCCAGCACCGTTGACATCTTCCTGGAGTCTACAGGAGACCTCCGCAGTTCCTGCACAGCATCCTTGCCAGGCGCTCGTGCTACTCTGTACCACGGCGCTCCCTGTCTACCCTACCAGGGGTTCTGGGGTCAGAGGAGCAAGAGAGGCCATTCCCTGCATGTCAGGCTTTGCCCGGTACCAGGTACGTGACAGTACCGAGCAGCCATGTCTGAGCCTGCGCAGGGAGTGGACCCAATGACTGAACTCTGTCGCCACCTGGACGGTCTAACCCAAGCAGTCAGAAACCTGCAGGAAGGCTATACCCGACTTGAAAACCGCGTCCAGGCCTTGTCCGCACCATCCACTTCTTCCGCCTCTGGCGCAGCCACTTCACCCTCAGTCATCATGCTGCCACCAGAACCCAAGGTGCCCATGCCAGAGAGATTCTCAGGAGAGTGAAGCAAGTATAGAGCGTTCCGGAATGCTTGTGAGCTCTATTTCGCACTCCAGCCACGGACTTTTTCATTAGAGGCCACCAAAGTAGGCTTCGTTATTTCCCTTCTAACTGGTGAACCGCAGGAGTGGGCCCACCGCCTCATGGAGCAAAAGGACTTATCCCTCGATCGGCTGGACACCTTCTTTCAGGCCATGTCCTTGCTGTACGAGGACCCCCACCTAGCCGCTACCGCAGAAGCCGCCTTGCATGCTCTCCAGCAAGGTCGTAGACCCGCGGAGGACTATGTATCCGAGTTCAGAAGGTGGAGTGCGGACACTAATTGGAATAATGCAGCCCTCTGTTACCAGTTCTGTTTAGGCCTCTCAGAGACACTTAAAGACGAACTTGCTTGAGTGGGGGTCCCCGAAACTCTGGAAGCGCTCATTAATCTGACTATTCAAATTGACAGACGTTTGAGAGAGCGCAGGACTGAACGTGCCGCTGGCCCGACTCGCCCAGCGTGGATGCTGCCTCGGGTACCTATCTATCATAGCCCAACACCCCCAACTCCGACTACCACCCCTAGAGACATGCCAGAACCCATGCAGCTGGGTCTGATCCGCCCTTCCCTCACGCCTGAGGAACGACTCCACCGCCGAACCAACAACCTGTGCCTCTACTGCGGTGAGCCCGGCCACTATGTGAGGACCTGCCCGGCGAAATCTCGTAAGTCCACTTCCTTGTCTTCTGTCCATACACCCGTTGTCTTCAACAATTCCACTCATCTGGCTGTTCCTGTTTTGTTGCAGCTTCCAGGAAGGGCTATCCGAACCAGCGCCATACTTGATTCCGGGGCTTGCAGCTGCTTCCTGGACTCTTCCTTTGCCATCCAACACCATATCCCGTTACGCCCGAGGGCTATTGGACTGTCTGGGCACTTGGCCGATGGGTCTGTTCTAAAGTCTGGACCAGTTACCCAAGAAACCTTGCCCATTGCCGCCACTATCTCAGACATTCATCGAGAACTCCTGTGCCTGGACGTTATTGACTCTCCTCTATTCCCTATAATCCTGGGCATACCCTGGCTCCAGGCTCACAACCCTCAAATAAATTGGACTACCGGTGAGATCCGCTTCTGTTCTTCTTACTGCCTACAACACTGCCTGAAAGTCATCTCATGTCCCCCCTCTTTGCTGTGCATGGACTCTGACACTGAAACTCGCCAATCCGTCCCTGAGGTGTACCATGAATTCCTGGATGTCTTTAGCAAAAAGGGGGCTGACACCCTTCCTCCGCACAGGCCGTATGACTGCCCGATCGAGCTCCTCCCTGGGGCTGAAATCCCCTTCGGCAGAATTTTCCCTTTAACTGAACTGGAGAACTTGAAAACCTATGTCGACGATAATCTCAGGAAGGGGTTCATTCGCCCCTCCACCTCGCCAGCAGGAGCGGGAATCTTCTTCGTCGAAAAGAAGGACCATACTCTTCGCCCCTGCGTGGATTACCGCGCGCTTAACAAGGTGACGATCAAGAATCGGTATCCCCTTCCTCTAGTGCCAGAACTATTCCAAATAGTCGGAGCAGCCGTCATTTTCACAAAACTAGACCTGCGGGGGGCTTACAATTTGGTGCGCATCCGGGACGGCGACGAGTGGAAGACGGCGTTCCGCACCCGCTTTGGCCACTTTGAATATCTGGTGATGCCCTTCGGGGCTCTGTAATGCCCCTGCCACATTTCAGCACTTTGTGAATGACATTTTCAAAGACTATCTCGACCTTTTTGTTGTGGTTTATCTCGATGACATCCTCATTTTTTCTTCCTCCATTGACAAACTTCGGGAACACGTCAAAAACGTGCTCAAACGACTCCAAATTCACGGATTATACGCCAAGTCTGAGAAGTGTGAATTTGAACGCAAAAGCATACAGTTTCTGGGACTTATTATTTCCGTAAACGGCATCGAGATGGACCCACAAAAGGTTACGGCAATTCTTGACTGGCCGGCGCCCATGGATAAAAAGGGCGTGCAGCGTTTTGTAGGGTTCGCTAATTTCTACAGGAAGTTCATCAGGGGGTTCTCCAACATCATTTCCCCCATAACCAGCCTGACCAAACAGACTATCCGGTTCCATTGGTCGCCCGAAGCCCAAGGATCTTTCGAAGCCCTGAAAAAGTTGTTCACATCGGCATCTGTTCTTAAACACCCTGACCCCAGCCTGCCCTACATCCTGGAGGTGGACGCTTCAGAGACGGCTGTGGGAGCAGTCCTCTCCCAGAGACAAGGGCCGAAAGCTCTCCTGTACCCGGTTGCTTTCTTTTCCCGTAAACTATCTGACGCGGAAAAGAATTACGATGTGGGTGACCGAGAACTCTTAGCGATCAAGGCCGCACTGGAGGAGTGGCGTTACCTATTGGAAGGCGCAGCTCACCCCATCTTGATCTACACAGATCACAAGAACTTAGAGTACCTGAAAGTAGCCAAGAGATTGAGACCACGACAGGCCAGATGGGCGCTTTTTTTTTACAAGGTTCACATTCCACATAACTTACAGGCCAGGATCTAAGAACGTCAAACCCGATGCCCTTTCTCGGATGTTCTGCGATACCGAAACTCCTGCTCCTCCGGACACTATCCTTTCCGCTGGGAATTTTCTGTTTTTACAAGACGATCTACTGTCTCGGATCAAGCAAGCCTCTGCAGGTATTTCCTCGTCCCCGGATACAGATTTACAACCTAGGGATGGTCTGTTGTGGCATGAGAACAGGATCTTTGTGCCAGAAGACTTACGGGTCAGTGTCTTGAGTCTCTGTCACGATCACAAACTGGCTGGTCATTTTGGGGTACAGAAGACCTCGGAACTTCTGCAACGCACGTTTTGGTGGCCCCGGCTTGTGAGGGACTGTAAAAGTTACGTGGAGTCGTGCACCACGTGCATTCGAAATAAGGGGAGCAGATCCAGAGCCTGGGGACTGTTGAAACCTTTGCCCGTTCCAGAGAGACCATGGAAGATGATCTCTATGGATTTTATCGTTGAGCTTCCTTCTTCTGAGGGTTTCACCACCATTTTTGTGACAGTGGACAGACTGTCTAAGATGGCACACTTTTTACCCATGAAGGGTATGCCCTCTGCACCTGAAACTGCCAAGATCTTTGTTAAAGAGCACGGCATCCCCGCAAATATTGTATCAGATCGTGGGGTGCAATTCACCTCCAGGTTTTGGAAAGCGCTCTGTGAGTCTCTCAAGATCGAGCTGTCGTTTTCTTCTGCTTACCATCCGCAGTCAAATGGCCAAACCGAGAGAACAAACCAAACTTTGGAACAGTATCTACGCTGCTTCTCGTCGTTCTCTCAGGAAGATTGGGTCTCTCTACTACCACTGGCTGAATTTGCATATAATAACTCAATTCACTCCGCTACCAAACAATCTCCATTTTTTGCAAACTATGGCTACCACCCGCTTTTCCTGCCTAATTGTGTCCCGGAATGTACGGTGCCCGCTGTCCAAGACACATTAAACTTTTTCAGCGCTAACAACAAGCTACTTCAAGAAACCATGGCAAAGACTCAGGAGCATAATAAGGAGGTCTTTGAGAAGAAGCGGAGAGGAGAACTCAATCTAGAACCAGGAGACCTAGTGTGGTTGTCTACCGTCAACCTGAGACTTGCCTGCCCGTCCAGGAAATTGGGGCCTAAGTTTTTGGGACCGTTCCCAATCAAAAGAAGGATCAATAGTGTGGCCTATGAACTTGAATTGCCAGATTCATTTCGCATCCATCCGGTCTTTTATGTCACCCTCCTTAAGCTTGATGTCGCTAACCCCTTTCCGGGGCGAAGCACTGATCCACCCGAACCGGTCTTGGTCAACGGCGAGGAAGAATTTGAGATCGAGTCCATCCTAGACTGTAGACGGAGGCGCAATCAGGTTCAGTTCTTGGTGAAATGGAAGGGCTATGGCCCTGAGGAAAATTCGTGGGAACCTGAACGCAACATCCACGCTAAGAGATTGGTTCGGTCCTTCAAGAACTCTCATCCATTCAAGATGACTCGGTTGGGCATCCGGAGGCTGCCCATTGGAGGGGGGCAATGTCATAGACGTGGCCGGCCACTAGGTGGCGCTAACGGCGCAGTTGCGCGCACGGGCGCGCGCAATGGCGCACCAGCATGCACGGGCGCGCGCAATGGCGCACCAGCACGCACGGGAGCGCGCGTTCGTGGCAACGCCGCGCGGGCACGTACTGACGCCATTTTGGCGCCAGTTCAGGCTATTTAATGGGGCTCATCCCATAGCCTCTTGCTGCTCGGTCTTCAGCGTTCCCGTTACCCTCCTGTTACCCATTACCTGATTGACTTCTGTTCCTGTGAACCCGGCTTGTCTCTGATACTCCTGATCTCCGCCTGCCCTGACCTCTGGCTTGTCTGACGCTGCTCCTGCCTTACCCTTCAAGTTAGTCGCTGCCCGCCTGTTACCGATCCAGCCTGAACCACGACTCTGCTACTGCCTCCGCCTTGTACCTGATCTGCCCGCCTGTGTCCGACCCGGCCTGCCTGACCCTGTCTGTACCGGTACTACAGTGCACCTCCCTCCTGCTGACTGTTTCCAGTTACCTGCACCACTCTCCGACTACCTGCCACCTTGCGGCTTCCGGTCACCTGCACCAAGCTCCAGCTGTCTGCTGTCCTGCTATCCCAGCACCGTTGACATCTTCCTGGAGTCTACAGGAGACCTCCACAGTTCCTGCACAGCATCCTTGCCAGGCGCTCATGCGACTCTGTACCACGGCGCTCCCTGTCTACCCTACCAGGGGTTCTGGGGTCAGAGGAGCAAGAGAGGCCATTCCCTGCACGTCAGGCTCTGCCCGGTACCAGGTACGTGACAGGATCATTTTTGCTGCATGAGGATGGGACAGCGTTGTCGCGGTATCAATTTGTGACGGTGTTCAGACGGTGCCTGGGGGCTTTGGGCCTTGTGGCTCAGGAGTTCTCGGCGCATTCTTTTCGGATTGGGGCCGCGACGGAAGCGGCCCGTTGTGGCTTGGATGAGGAATTGGTGAAGAGGATTGGCAGATGGGAGTCGAGGAGGTTTCGACTATATGTTAGACCCCAGCTCATGGTAGAATTAGGGGTGAGCGGGGGTGCAGGCTAATAGACGTCCCGGGAAAAGTTAAGGGGCCACCTCCAATGTTGGTGGGGAGTGGACCGGGGTTTTTGGTTAAGGGAACATGTTGGGGTCGGGGATGGGAGCGTCTCCCGATGGGATTATTTGTGATGGTTTTCGGGACAAGGACTGGTCTGGATAATGGGCCACTCCTTCATTCATAGGGGGGCTGCGAGAGCGGATAGGCGACCGGACGGTCGCCAGCTGGGGGTCCCAAGACAGGAAGCGATGGTGCGGTGGTTGGGTTTCCCGGGGATGTTGTGGAGCAGGGTGGTGCCGGAAGTGCACAAGTTTGCACGGTTGGATCGACCGCCGGATGTTTTGTTGATACATGCGGGGGGTAACGACCTTGGGATTCGTACTATGTTGGATGTCGCACGCGACATCAAATTCGATTTTTTGAGAATTCGCATGTCCTACCCGGAAACGGTAATGATATGGTCCGACATTGTGGGCACGTCATCATGGCGGTTGGCCAGATCGTGGGAATGTGTGAACAGGGCCAGGAGAAAGATCAATCGGGACGTGGCGAAGTTTGTGATCAGGAATGGCGGGTTGGTGGTTAGACATCCTGAGTTAGAGGTGGATACATGGAGGTATCAGCTGAGAGATGGAGTACATTTGACCGACGTGGGGATTGACATGTGGGTGTTGGGCCTGCAAGACGGGATCCAGCGAGCATTGAGGGTGTGGAGGTGCGCCCAAAGGTAAGGAGTTACCTTTGGGTGCTGGTGGCGGGTGTTTTGGACTTTGCAGGAGAAGAAATTACCCTAAAGTGGATGCCATTACCCAGAGGTGGTATGGGTTCTGAACGGGCTGGTAGTCCAGTCTACCAAGGTGTAGCTGGGAAGTGGTTAATGGGGGCACTGCGGTCAGGTGGTCGTCTGAGTCAGTTTGTCGGCTTGAGGCCTAAGACCAGAGTTAGGTATCGCATTGCTCATAAAGGTTTAGCATGGTTACAAATGGTTTAATGTGCCTGCAAAGTCCAGCACCAGTAGTGTTAATATTGTATTTCAGGTTTACATATGTTTATGGGTGAAAATGTTATTTAATGTTATTTAATATTTAAAAAAGGTTATTTAAAATAAATGGAGGCTGCTACGGCCAGTTTTTTACTCCAAAGATTACAGTAGTGGTTTCAGTTATTTATTAAGGTAAAAGTTGAGTAAAATGTGGGTCTTACCAGATAAGGGTTTATGTATGTATACCATAGTCAAGTGATTTTATTGATCAAAGCCCACACTTTACAGGCATAGGCCGGGATTCAGAAAGAACTTACGGCGACGTATCTACTGATACGCCGTGTAAGTCCACGGATGCGCCGTCGTATCTATTCGCCGTACCCACAAAACTAGATACGCCAAAAAATAGGCTTCTTCCGACCGACGTAACTTTCCTATGCCGGCGTATTTACGCTGGGCGCATCTGGCGCTCCCATTGATTTCCTATTCAAAAATGCAAATGAGGGAGATACGGCGATTCAGAAACGTACGTCCGCCCCGGCGCAGGCTACGCGCGGTGCGCGTAAGTTGTACATCCGGCCTAAAGTTACCCCTCATAAAGCAGGGGTAACTCTGCACCAGACTTGCACAGGTCAGCTGTGAGAGCAGCTACAGCAGCACCGTTACGGACGAGCTGAGCAACCACACTTGCAGGACAACACATCTGTATGCCAACATGCCAGGGGCAGTGGTGGTCATAGCACTACTGTGTCTACAGGCATGGAGGAGGGCACGGGAGAGGATCTACCTAACATGCATGAACATCTTTGGCATGGGGGAATCAGAGGTGTATCGCATCTTCAGATTCAGCCCTGATGCCATCCTGGAAATTATGACATCACCAGCCAGACACAACGCGTACATGCAGTGCAGCCACTGGTCAAGGTACTGGCAACACTGCATTTCCTTGCCAGTGGATCTTTTCAGCGTACAAGTGGAGTCGTGGCTGGGATGTCACAATCCACCATGAGCAGATGCGTGCAACAGGTTGTCCCTGCAATCCTCACACGCATGTCCCACCACATCATCAAACCCACCCATGAGCACCAGCGGCAGAAGGCAATGCAGGATTTCTACAGAATTGCCAGATTCCCACACAACGTGGGGGCCATTGATTGCACACATGTGGCACTACAGCTCCCCCATGCCACAGAGCACATGTACTGCAATCGTAAGCATTGGCATTCCATCAACGCACAGGTGATAGCCGATGCCCAATGCCTCATATGGCACATCCGTGCCAAACACCCGGGGGCCAGCCACGACAGCTACATATACCGTCAAAGCAACATCCCAACAGAATTCCAACAGAATGTGTACAGGGACAGCTGGCTGGTTGGTGAGTGACATGGGTGTCAGGCATGACTGTCTGACCCCATGATGCAGACATCACGAGGGGCACATGCACGACTAACATCCTCCTGTCTTTTCCCTTCCAGGTGACTCTGCATATGCACTTGGGCCCCATCTCATGACTCCATTCCGGAATCCCCAAACCAGAGGAGAGAGAAAATACAATGCTGCACACATACGTACCCGTGCAGTGGTGGAACGCACATTTGGCATCCTGAAGTCCCGTTTCCGATGCCTGGATAAGTCCGGGGGGACCCTGTTGTATTCCCCAAACTTTGTGTGCCAGATCATTGGTGCATGTTGCGTGCTGCAAAACTACGCCATGAGAAAGGGCCTGGAGATTGACATACAGTATGTGATGACCTGACCCCCGAACCCCAAAGTCACCCCTGCCTGAGGCTACCCCGTCTGCTGAGGGAAGAGCAGTCAGGAGATGCCTCGTGGTAGGCATCTTTGCACGTTAAACACACACATTCATCATGGCACACGGACAATGCACGCATGCACACCACTGTGGTCCCTAGCTCACACACACCACATCCACCTCACATTGGATTAGCCCAAGTCCACCATGCAGGACTTGGGAGCAGCAACGCCGAGCCAAGGCCCCAATGGTGTCGCTGTCCATTCATACCACATTCACACGGTCGTGGGGATAACGTCTCCCCGACGACCCAGGGTGACACCTCTTTGCTGGCAGGAGTGTCACCCCCACATTCACACACCAGTCACACTATAGCCTGCACTACTGACCGTGTGCATACACTACTAAAATAAATAAACTCATATCCTAAGCATTAAAAAAAAAATAAACTCATATCCTGAGCATAAAAGGAACAAAAAAAAGGCACTCATTTGCCCTGTCTTGGGCTACGTCTGGTGCCAAGGCTCCTGGTCCTCAGTTGCCTGGGGGAGCATCAGGTGGGGGGGGCATCTGGAGGAGGATCATCACCTGGTCTCTCCCTGGCTGGCTGCCTGCCCTCCAATGCCAGGGCAATGCGGTTGAGGACGGCATTGGTCTCCGCCTGCATCCACAGCTGGCGGGTGGTGGTGTTGCGCTGGTGGCGCCTTGTCTGCCTCCCCTCCGCCTGTACGGCGGCTTCCAGGCTCCTCCCCTCCACCTGCATGGCAGCTCTATTTGCCGTGACAGCCACTGTCAGGCTCCTGACCTCTGTCACAAGGCCTGATGTGGTGGCCTGGAGTTCCCCCAGGCAGGTCACAATAGCTGTGCAGCTCACATCCTGCAGGCTGTCAGTGATGGAGGTAGTCTGATAAGCCTGCTGTGTGAGGGCCTGCTGGGCAGCCAAGGTGCAGGCAGCCTGGGTCTGGGCCGAGGAGGCCAGGCTCTCTGCCACATGGTGCAGGTCACCCACTAAAGCACCAATATGGCGGGTCTGCCGGCCCTGGTCCCTCGCCAGATTCTCCTCCAAGGCATCTGGATCACCCCTGGTTTTGCGGCTAGCCTTCCTGGGGGCAGGAGAGGCTTGGGGCCGGCTGTATAGGGAGGCCCTTGAGGGGATATCCTTGATGGGGGAGGAGGCCCTTAAGGGGCTATCCCTGATGGGGGAGGAGGTTTGGGAGGGTCCAGGGATGGGGAGCCCTTCCACGAGGTACACAACTTCATCCAGAGTACCGTGCTCCTCCTCCACTTCCTCTAGAGGAGAGGTGTGGGCACACTCCTCTGGGGATGGCGTGGGTCGCCCAGCAGCCGACGACGGCCCAGCTCCCTCGAGCAACTCTGTGGATGACACAAAACATTCACATGTTGGTTGACCCACACACTTGTCACATGTTCCCTTGCACCCCCACACATGCTACACACCGGATAGGAGATAAAAGACACTTACCTGTCCTCAAGGCCTGATCAACTGAATCATAGCCCTCCAGGCCCTCCACCTGCTCCCTCTCCAGGCACCTGGCAATGATCTGCTCTTCAGGAATGAGGGTGATATTAGTGGCTGGTCCGCCTCCCGTGCCCCTGGCGTGCCTCCTCATCTTGCCCACCGTCTCTTGGACCAAACGACGCAGGTCATAATTTTTTTTGAGATGTCCCTTGATTTCCCAACCTCCAGGCCAAGGGCATTAACCTGTGTTGTGATCTCCTGCAGGATCTCATTCTTCTGGACCTTGCTGGTCATGCCACTCTGTGCCCCATGGAGGCACGCATCGTACTTGGAGATGGCATCTATGATAATTGCCTTCTCCTCAGGGCTAAAAATGTTCTTCCTCCTCTCCTTCCCAGTCACTGGTGCAGACATGACTCCACATACAAAAGTACTAACACCAAAAACTGTTGGTGTACTTTTGCGCTCGACGGGCGCATGTCTGGGCGTTTTTATGCCCTGGGCGTAGGCGGTGGGCATGCGCAGAGGGGTGCATGCCAGACGTCCACGTCACAGCGCATGCGCCGTTTAAGATACGCCCAACGTAAACCACTGCGACACGCTCAGACCATCATTTGCATGGGGTCACGCCCACTTACACTTACGCTGGCCTAAGCCTTCGAAAATATGTTACGCTGGCGCATCTTGGTGAGTAATGGCTTTCTGAATACACTACATGCCTCTCCGCGCTGCTCCCGCGTAGTGTAAAAACGATTACGCTACTCCGGCATAAATATGCGCCAATGTATCTGAATCCCGGCCATAGAGCCTACATGGCTGCTGAACATACGGGGGTAGATTCAGATACAATGGCGCATCTTTACGCCGGCGTAGCGCATCTTATTTCCGCTACGCTGGACCAGCGTGGAGAGGCATGTACTGTATTCAGAAAGATATTACTCACCAAGATGCACCAGCGGGTCGTATTTTCGACGGCGTAAGGCGGCGTAACTGTAAGTGGGCGTCACCCCATGCAAATGATGGTCCGACCGTGTCGCAGAGAGATACGTCGGGCGTATCTTAAACGGTGCATGCGCTGTGACGTCGCCGGGCTGTCTGCCCCCATCTGCGCATGTGCACAACTGTGCCCGGCGTAACCCCTACGATACGCCGGCCCACTGCCTACGTCCAGTGCATAAATACGCCCAGACATGCGCCCGTCAAGTGCAAAAGTACCCAAGCATTTTTTATTACTGCTAGGTCTTTTGCATCTTGCTTTTTGGGGGAAGTATGGCTGCACCAGAGTCTTCAGGTGACCGGAGGATGTCAAATTTCAGCCCAGAGGAGAAGGCTGTTATTATAGATGGGCTCTCCCAACTTGGTTCCCGCCTCTATGGGCCACAGAGTGGCAACACTGTCAAAGCGAACAAAACCTGCATCTATGCGGAGATAACCACACAGGTTAATGCTCTCGGTGTGGCGGAGAGGGAGCCTAAGCATATCCACAAAAAGATTAATGACAGGTTAAAGATAAATTAGTGGCGATGAAGAAGCATGCCACTGGCACAGGTGCAGGACCAGCCACAAGGATCACCCTGACGCCAGAGGACATGGTCGTGGCCAGGTTGCTGGATAGGGAGCTTGTGGAGGGCTTCGATTCTGGGGAACAGCCCTTGAGGACAGGTAAGTGTGTTTTATCTTCTTTCTGGTGTGTAGCATGTGTGGGGGGGGGGGGGGAAACATGTGACAAGTGTGTGGGTCCACCAACATGTGAATGTTTTGTGTCATCCACAGATGTGCCGGATGGAGCTGGGCCGTTATCGGCTGCAGGGCGACCCACCCCATCCATGGTGGAGAGTGCCCCTACCTCAATGCTTGAGGAAGTTGAGGAGGAGCACGTCGGGGTAGAGGAGGATGCCGTGTATCTGATGGAGGAGACCCCCATACCTGGCCCCTCCCAAACCTCCCCCCCCCATGAGAGATACCCCTTCACGGGTCTCAATCCCTATCAGGGATAGCCCCTCACGGGACACCATCCCCTCCAGGGATTCCCCATCAAGGGACACCATCCCCTCCAAGTATTCCCCATCAAGGGACACCATCCCCTCCAGGGATACCCCCTCAAGGGACCTCCCCTACAGCCGGCCTCAAGCCTCTCCGGCCCCTAGGAAGGCTACCAAAAAACACGTGGAGTCCCTGAGGAGTTTGAGGACCATCTGGCGAGGGACCAGACAAGGCAGACCCGCCATATTGGGTCTCTTGCGGGTGATCTGCATAGGGTCGCAGATAGCCTGGCCTCCTCGGCCGAGAGCCAGGCTGCCTGCACTGTGGCAGTGCAGGAGGCCATCACCCAGCAGGCTGGCCAGAATAGGAACATAAACGAGAGCCTGCAGGACGTGGTTGGGAACGGGGCAGCCCTTCTATCCTGTCTGGTGGACCTGCAGACCACAACATCTGGCCTGGTCTCTGAGGTCCGGAGCCTGGCAGCTGCTGTCCGTGAGGAGGGGAGGCAGACACGGTGCCAACAGCGCAGCAATACAACCTGCCGGCTGCGGATGCAGGCTGCCACCAATTCATACCTCCACCGGCTAGCCGTGGCAATGGAGGGCAGCCAGGCAGCCAGGGAGAGACTGGGGGAGGTTCCGGAATGGAGTCATGAGATGGGGTCCAAGTGCATATGCCGCGTCACCTGGAAGGGAAAAGACAGGAGGATGTTAGTCGTGCATGTGCCCCTCGTGATGTCTGCATCATGGGGTCGGACAGTAATGCCTGACACCCATGTCACTAAACAACCAGCCAGCTGTCTCCATACATGTTCTGTTCAAATTCTGTTGGGATGTTGCTTTGACGGTATATGAAGCTGTCGTGGCTGGACCCGGGGTGTTTGGCACGGACGTGCCATATGAGGCATTGGGCATTGGCTATCACCTGTACGTTGATGGAATGCCAATGCTTCCGATTGCAGTATATGTGCTCTGTGTCACAGGGGGGCCGTAGTGCCACATGAGTGCAATCAAGGGCCCCCACGGTGCGTGGGAATCTGGCAATTCTGTAGAAATCTGTCATTGCCTTCTGCTGCAGATGCTCCTGGGTGGGTTTGATGAAGTGGTGGGACATGCGTCTCAGGATTGCGGGGATAACCTGGTGCACACATCTGCTCATGGTGGATTGTGACAAACCAGCCACTACTCCACTTGTTCTTTGAAAAGATCCACTGGCAAGGAAGTGCAGTGTTGCCAGGACCTTTACCAGTGGCTGCACTGCATGTACGCGGTGTGTCTTGCTGGTGATGTCATCCTGCAGGGTTGTGGCTAAATCCAGGATGGCTTCAGGGCTGAATCTGAAGATGCGATACACCCCCAAAATCACCCATGCCAAAGACGTCAATGCGCGTGCGGAATATCCTCTCCCGTGCCCTCCTACGTGCCCGTCGACGCAGTAGTGCTATGACCACGGCTGCCCCTGGCATGTTGCATACAGATGTGTTGTTCTGCAAGTGTGGTTGCTCAGGTCGTCTGTAACGGTGCTGCTGTAGCTGCTCTCCAGCTGACCTGTGCGACCTGCTTTATGAGGGGTAACTTTGCGCCGGAATTTCCAGTTACGCGCACCGG